>NW_020194718.1:650504-707431 GCF_003025115.1 Trichoderma citrinoviride | reverse complement strand
CTGAGAGTGAGGAAGATGGTGTGTTAGCTGTTGTTGTGTGATGATGCTTGTTGGTGAGGTGAGTTCCGTGAGAGAGCGTGTAAGTCTCTCTCTCTCTTCTCCCCCCTATCCATCATATTGCCCATTCTCCCCCCCACCCCTTGGACAACTCACCTCTGTCGGCCCTGTCCGTATACTCAGCCCCTCCGTCCCCGATACCCTCGGCTGCTGCCAGTGCTGGTGATGCAAGAAGCCCTCGTCAACGGGGACTCTCGCGACTGCTGCCGCCGCCGCGGCGCCCATGGCTCTCCGCGCGGCAGCGGCTCGCACAGCAGGCCTTGTACGGCCTAGCGGCCTCGTGCACGCCCGTGTGTACATTTGGCTGTGGGTGGTGGTTCGTTGACCGAAAAGATGAAAAGAACCAAAAAAGCAGAAATCGCTAGATGAAGCAAAGAAGAAGAATGGATGCGCAAGAGAGAGAGAGAGAGGGAGGAGTGTGCGTATGGCGGAGAGGAGCAATAAGGAGGTTTGAGCCACTGGGTTTGACTCAAGACAAGAGGGCCATCCACTTTGTGTTTTTTTTTTTTTGTGCTCTAGCTGCAAGGGAGGAGGGAGGCGTGGTAGTTGTGTGTGTTCGTGCGAGTTGTGTGCTGAAAAGATGTTCAAAGGTAAAGGGAGGACAAGCTCCTCTCCCTTTTTTTCCAATGTCCCAAAACCCAAGAATCAGGATCGAATCGCCTTTCCAAGGAAGAAAGGCAAACAACAAGGAACCACGACTGAGATTACATCAACACTCACACACACACTCAGCTCAGCTCAGCTCAGAGACAACACACACTACCAGGTAACGCACATCACCTGTCCTCCTCTCACCTCTTATACATCTCCCCCATCTCCATCCCCCTCATCCACATACACGTATTACGAATGACACTACCTACTACAGATCAAACTAGCATCTCTGGAAAAACAACACAAAGTTCCCCCGTCAAGCCCCCCCCCCTCCCCCCGTCATCCTCTCCCCCAATCCGCACCTTGTGGTCCCCTTTCCCCAGAAAGAAGATAATGCCGAAACGAAAGCTGGGCGGAACGAAGCAAAGGAGTTTGCCGGTCTCCATGGCCGCCCTTTCTTTTGCTTCTCCCCACACACTAAGAAGCCTCGGACCGTCGTGCTTTTTGATAGTCGTTGGCTTTTTGGGGGGGGGGGGGCTTTTTTCCCACTAACTAGCAAGGACCGAAAGAAGAGCCACATTGTGGTTTGATCCAATCATGCAATTGCTGGGAAGAAGCTTCTCAGCTCCGTGAATAGAGTGCCCATGCCATACGCCACATCCCATCACAGCTACGCACTTCCATAGTATTGCGGTTCCAAGTATGTATGCCATTTCCTTCCAGTCCCTTCAACCTCATTCTTTCTTCCTTGTCACCCCACACTCGCCGCCACACACCAATTCAGAGGTCAGGTCAGCTCAACACAACTTTCGTATTCCCCTAAAAGGAAACTTCTAGAGAAATTGCCTTACCAAGCTAGTTACGTTTTCTTACTCTCCGATCCGTGTTATGTTTTGTATTGTCTTTCCTTGGTGCATTGCGCAAAAAGGGCAACATGCAGAATCCCCGCCGGACCCGGTGGACAAGAGAGAAACGTGAAAGCGGGCTCTTTGGCGGGACAGGAAGCGGTCCGGGTTTCGGGCTGCAGGGGGTGGTGGCTCGGCGGGCACCAAAGCGCTGCCATAACAAGTACTTGTCTATATGATCTCTACCTTTACTGTCCTCCTTGTTGACTTCAAAGAACATGCTGTGTAATAAGTAGTTGAGTGGATGTGGCATGGCCTAGCAATCAATCAAGAAGCTCTCCGTAGAATACTCAGATATGCGCCCTCAAGGTATGTAGTGGTGGTTCACAGATCGTAATCTCGCAACGGAGCGAACATGAACGCACCCCAAGAACCCCGTCCGCCCTGCCCGTCCGCTATCCGCCTCCCGGGCCTTCTCTAGCCATATTCAAATACCCTGCCCAGTTTCTTGCCGTCAGCCACGCCAACCTTTCCGTCCGCCGAATGTATGCGCCAGTCGGCATTATCAAACAATTGCAAATCAGGTCCTTCAATCCACCACACTCTCGGGGGCGGCTCCATCACACTCTTTTGTCAAAACATTAGATAGTACATACTCCCGTGTTCATCTCTATCTGCGTTTGGCCCCGAGGTCTAATACTACTAGTAGCAGCAGTAATTACGAAAATGACGAGGTCTTCCCCGGCTATCGATACGGTCTTATGATCTTGTGTAAAACAAACGTCGGTTTTGACTGACCTCGGCTTTTACGTTACGTGAGCTTACGGTGGGAGCCCCGACGGCTATATCGTCGTCAATAGAATTGCTTCGATGCCAATAGATGAGTGACGCCGACAAGTGGTTGGCCAACCTCGCATGAAAAAAACAAACTCCAGCCAGCAGATCTAATCCTCTCCGGGCCCCCCTCATACCACAGGAGAAAAGCAAAAGCCAAACATACATAAAGTCTAAATCTTTGTCCCGATGCTGATGAATGCTTTCAAGGAAGTAAAACACATCCGCTTTCCTCCCCGCCGTCGCTACCGAATCGAGGTATGGCCGTGAAGCCCATCCTCATACGCAAGGCGCATCAGCAGAAAGGTGGCATAAGAATGTCTTCCAAATAAGAAAAAGGCGCAGCGATGCGGAATCCCAGCCCACCGCAGCCCACTTGAGAAGAAAAAGGGAACAAAGGTTTGGGTGA
This sequence comes from Trichoderma citrinoviride, assembly GCF_003025115.1. Lineage (NCBI taxonomy): Eukaryota > Fungi > Ascomycota > Sordariomycetes > Hypocreales > Hypocreaceae > Trichoderma > Trichoderma citrinoviride. The sequence goes on along the minus strand of NW_020194718.1, from coordinate 704,692 downwards.
TAAAGAATATACAGATGCAGGGGAAGAATGAAGTGGGATATCTCCTGACTTTGGTCATGACGTCCGCTTGACACGGTCGTGAAATTATAGGTTTTGTCGAGGCATTTCTCGTTTCGTCTTTTTTTTTCTTCTTCTTTTTCTTTTTGTCTCTCGTTGTATCTTTCGTTCTTGATGTTTCGTCTTACTGCTCCTGCGGAGCCTCTCCTTGGTCTTCTCCAAGCTCTTGTACAATCTCGCCAATGTGTCGTTCGCTTTCGGGCTTCCATGTTCCTGAAAACCGACAGTTAGCATCATCTTTTGCGCGCCTCTTGTTCTTCACCTACCCTCAAAGTCGTGCTTCACAAACGCCATCGGATCATCATAGTCCTTGGCCCCCATCTGGCCAACGCCGGGCGAAAAGCTCGTAATGGGCAGCACCACCACGTCGCCGACGCGCTTGCTCGTCTCCATGCCGGTAAAGTTGCGGTAGTCGATCCTGCCCTTGCTGTTCTCCATGTCAAAGTAGCGCTCGTCGTTGAAGTAGTCCATGATGGTGTCAGTCCACACGGCGGGCCCCGTCAGGTCAACCACGCGGTTGCCCTGGAAGGCCGACAGCTTGCCGCTCTTCTTGAGCTCTAGCGTCTGGTTGGTGATGCGGCTGATGATGTCGCGCAGCACCGGGTGGCCCGGCTTGCTCTGGATGGTCCACTGGCAGAACTGGATGCGGCGGCTGTACCAGTCGGCCCAGTCGGGTCGGTCGGGGTCGGCCTCGATGCCAATGACCAAGCCCACTGTCTCCTTGGGGATCTGCGGCGGGATCCATTCCAGCGCGCTCCTGATGGCGTACGTGTCAATGTCCGAGTAGATGCCGCCGCGCGCGTACAGGATCAGGTAGCGGAACAGGTCGGCCTTGAGCACCGGCAGCGGCAGGGCGTGGTACGCCTCGAGGACCTCGGGGATGCTCCCGTACAGCAGCTGCAGCAGCGTGTCGGCCACGGAGTCGGTGATGACCTCGTGGATGAAGCCCGGGTGCTCAATCGACCACGACGCCTCCTGCTCGCGGAACTCGAAGTCGGCCTCGCTCGGCGTCTTCTTCCACGTCTGCCAGATGTAGGCCGGGAACTTGGACTCGATGTCGTACGTGTACGCGTAGCCGAGCTTCTCGTACGTTGACATGCCCGACATGTCAATCATGGGCTTTTGCGGAGGCGGCGGGGGCGCCGCGCGCTGCTGGGCATTGGCCGCGGCCAGCGCTTCTGCTTCGGCATCTTTGCTTTCGGAGGCGGACGGTTCGGAGCTGTGGGATCGGGAGATGAGGAAGAAGACTGTCAAGATGAACGCCGCCGCAATGAGGGCGCGGCGTGGATTCAACATGTTGGGCTCTATCGTCTGCCTCTTTGCCGCTTGTCTTTTCTTCTTCTGATGTCTTTGTTCTTCGTCGTTCCCCTCGTTTCGTAACCCGGACGAGGTGAATAGGTGTCGAGGATTGTCGATACCGCAGCTGACGAAGATGAGCCGCAAAAAAAAAAAGTCAAAATTAAGCTACGGCCAAATCACAATCGCAATGTGACAGCCGAGAAGGATGACGAGGGAAAAGAAAGAGAAAATCGCACGGCCGACAAGCACTAGAAAGAAGGTAGAAGAAAAAGAAGTTCCTCGCTTGCTTCCGCCTCGCAGGGGTGGCCTGGCAGTGGATTCGTTCCCTTTCCACTATTCTCGTGCTTCCAATGACTCCGTATAACCTGTCGTCTCCGGTCTCTTCTTCTCGCTTCGTCTGAGGCGTTCGAACACGGACCAGAAAGGGCGCTTGGATACGAGATGGGAGGAGAATACGGAGAGTCCAATGCAGGCAATGGAATTAAAGAGGGGATGACGAAAGGGGGGGCAACGAGATGCCGAGTCTTTGTTGTATAACGATTGACGAGAGGAAGATTAAAACGGGCCCTCGAATGAGAGAAGAGAAAAAGCGTTACAAGGAGAACGAAGAGAAGAAGGACGATGAAGGGGGGTGTGGAAAAGGAACAGGTTGAGTGAGGGAAGAGGAGAATGTCAGGTGTAGGTTGGACGAAACTGGGTGGATGCATGCGGTGCGTCCATCTGGTGGCGGCCGTCAAGGTACCTTGTCGACTCTTCGATGTCACGTCTTTGTCTATCTTATCCAGCAATTTTTTTCTTTGGTTCTCCAACAAGCTAAAAAAGAAGCTGCGCCAGGGCCCGGGTTAGAATCCGTGGAATCCTCACTAGAATAGGGGTGCAATGCCTCTCAGCTCAGCAGCCTGCAGAGCCAAGGCCGTTTCTGGTGCCTTTTTTAGCCACTAATCGCGACTAGCAGGTGCCGACTGCCTCGTACCAGCGACGAACCCACTTTGTGTTGAGGCTCGCGGAAAGACCGTACGAGATAGTATTAGACGTACAGGTTCTTTAATATTCCATCAAGATGCTGCATTTGAAGCATCTATAATGTGCGCATCAAGTTGAAATCTCGACATGCCTCGTGCCGTGATGACCTACCCCTGACAATAAAAGATGCAGCTCCCATCTAATCAAAGCCGAGATCTCGTCAGAATAAGCGTCAATACCACCTCCCCAGGACGGCAATGAGCTACAGCCAGGCGCGCACCTACTTATCCAATCTCGTCTTGGTCCAGGGCGCGTACGAGTATGCAAAAGCACGCACGAGGCTCACATGCTGCCTGTAACGTATCAGCCAACGGACATGCAGCACTGCCTACCTTACTGATCTTATACTTAAGGGGGCAAGACGGCAGGACAAGAGACGGCATGCGATCCCTCTGACAACCATGAAGGCGCACATGAAACGCCAGCGCGAAGATCGTGGATTGTGTGCTGCCAGATCGTCGAGAAGCTTGGCGCTTTGAAGCCCGCTACAGGATGATCATGCAGTCATGGTTTCGCTGTTTTGTCTTGCCATTGATCGTCCACCAAGGTTCAACGCCAGAGAAGGCATATTCATTCTACTCTCACAGACATACCATCTTCTGCCTTGAATCATATCCCTCTTCTCAGCAACGTGCGTCCTCACAGGCACCGACTGCTGACAAGCTGAACAACGGGGCGTGGAGATAACGTCATTTCGGACCCCTACGCCTTAGCAAGTGAAATACCTAGCCCAAGAGAAAGAAAGCCACCGAGAAATTCGCGCTACAGGCACAGGCACAGTATCTCCATCTCATTGGCCGCTGAGGCAACACTGAGCACAATTGAAGTGATTGATTCCTTGGCCTGTTTCGCAATCTCCATTGTCGACGTTTCATCCCTCAAGGTTCTTTTTTCTCTTCTTCTTCTTCTTCTTTTCTTTTTTTTTTGTTCTCAGGAATGCGGCCAGCAGTCGTCCATCACGTGAAATCGATCAATGCCATTTTTTTAAGTTGGAGATTGTCTCGTCAATGCCGGGGGAACCTTATTCAGCATCCGAAACCGTCTCTTTTCTTCGAGGTTTGATTAGGTATCATTGTTCTCTCTCGTTATCAGTTCGTATCTATGCGATATTCTCCGGCTGGTCAAGAACAAGGGCCACCCCTGGTCAATCGCACTGTACATAGTCCATTCATTTCCGGCGCCTCTCATTTCCACGGGCCTTGATAAGAGACACGAACGAAATGGTGAGGGCTTCGTAAAAGCAATTACGTGCTCGCCGCGCACAATCGATCAAGCACAAGCAGATTAGACAAGCTGGCTTCCAATACGACGAGTATGATTACGCTCTGTCACTTTACAAGTTGCACTTGTATCTCCCAAAGATGCGGTAACTCGCGACACAAGCTTTCCCTCGGCGAGATGATGCACTTTGCCATCTCGCATCGCAGCAAAACCACTGGAGGATATATCAAAAATCACGGAAACCCCTCTTGTGACATGGCAAACAGCGGCATTGGTGCTGCCCGAGACGATCCGAGCTTTATAGCGTAGGTACGGGCATGGATGGGTTGATAGGCGACTTGCTTGGCCATGGACAGGCTGTAACGTAGGGCTGGACGTTTGCAGCCGTGGGAAACGACTTGATCTCGGCTCGCCCGTCGCTTTGGAGATGCACAAGCTGGTGCCTTGAAGGCATTACTACCCGCAAAAGGCCGAGTGCAGGCATCGGTTCTCACCCCTTTCGTTTCGATACTGGATACGATGCATCAGCGTTGTCCAATAGTAGACGCTTGGACCAGTAACTGCCCTCGTTCTCCCTTACGAGGGCTCTCGTCGACAGACCGTTAGCATCCTGGTATTGTTGAGATTCGGATCTCGTGTTGCTTTCGCCGGACCGGCCGAGAGCGAGGCGGAGCTGTAGGGCTGGATAATGACAGGTAACTTTGGAATCGATGAGAGAAAATAAGGAGCTCAGCTTGCAGCCTAATTGTTGCACCTGGATTCGAGCCGAGTGTGCGATGTGTGGTTGAGGCTGATGATGACGGCTGAGCCACAGTGACTTGTCGTCAGTGATGTGCATGTGGCGATGCATGATGCATGACGACGGCGACTGGGAAGATGGTGCTCTGGAATGGATGCGCCGCTGAGGATGTCGCTGAAGCTGTCGGGAGATGGTGGTTGAGGGTGTGGGCAAAGGCGGGATGCATGTTCTCTACATGCTTAGTTCTTTACAAGCCATCGAGCGCTGCTCAAGGGATGTTGCATCATGTCCCATATTCTTGGCGATTTCTAGAAGGAATGCGTTCTGTCCATTCAGCACCAGCTGATCCATTCCCTCCAGCACAAACTTGCCTCTTCCTTTCCACCGGCGTCATTGAACTCAGAAATCGCTTTCTAGCATAAGGTAGCCATCACAAGTGAAGCGGCGCAGATGCTCCGACTCCAGCACAGCCAGCGCCTCGCCTCCAAAATGTCCCAATGGCAGCACTCATGAAACACCAAAAGTGCGAGGCTTAGACGGATTGCGATCCAGCTTGCCGCCCGAGTGGCATGACCTTTTGGATCGCATCACATGCTGTTGCAACGTCGTCTTGATCGATGCCGCCACACTGTTTGGCCGGGGTGGTTTAAAGTTTTAAGCTTGGAATTTGTGCCATTTTGCTACATGTCAGGTTTCGAGTAGATTCGACGCCGACGAGTCATCCCGTCACTTACATCTAAGCATACTTTATTATGTTTGAGGATTTCTTTGATCAAAGTGGTAGTTGTAACTGCTCGAAGAGAGTACATGTAATCGACCTCCCGAAGGACCGCGCTTATACACGAGCGCAAACCAAAGGTGGCATGCCAGAGAGACGTCAAGAGTTACAGCATCGCCGAGCATCAAGACCGAGGCCCTTCAACACTGACTACTACCTGTCCTACCGATGTAACGCAGCCGACTTCCGAGACAGAGGGCCCGACTGGACCAGCCAAGCGACGTCAAACCCCGAAGCAGAAATGTCTCATCATGATGCAGTTTCAAGATGTAGAACCCACGATGCACTTCAACTACTGTTCTTGGGTTTCTCAAACTAGGCTCTACGGCACCGCATGTGGTTTTGCTTCCAGTTTGGGTCTTGCCCCGCGCTTCTTTCGGCTCCGCGATGCGGCGCGAAGGGCGGCGAGACGGCGCGCGGGGGAGAGGAGAACAGGGGGGGAAGGTTTCCGTGGCGGGGCGGAGGGGATTGACTGGATAGGCGTTTATCTTGTTGATAGCCTGCCGTCGGACGATAAGTGAGATTGGAGATGTAGAAGTGTTATAGTATAACATATCTTTTATCTGATATGTAAAGTACGGTGTAAGTTGAATTGATAATGGCTTTGACAGCCAAGGTCAAGATGTTGGGGGATGGAGTGTAGAGACTTGCTCCTTGGTCTCAAACGGCACATTCTGTATCGAACAAGGCGAGAAGATCTCTCATTGTAACATGGATTATCCAGAAGAGCCAATCTCATGGTTGGACTATTGCTGGAATTGGAGGCATATAGACAATATTCCCATCCACAAGCGTTTAGAATCACTATACAACATGATAACCTCAGTCACTCACTCAACAGTCGTATAACTGCCAAGGCTGGAGCTCATGAGAATTGCCACTTTAGGCATCCTCCAATCCGGAGATTTATCCAAACTATCAACGCTCATCCCATCTCCACGGCTCCGGGCTGCTGCAACCCCTCACTCGAAGGTACAGTATGTCCCCGATCCCGATTCCGCGAGGATTCTTCACATACGAGCAAGTCCAAAAACAGGCAATAACGTCCATCAGATCTAGTAGATTCTACAAGTGAAAAGTACCGCAAATATGGCATAAGGTATCTGGACACACTCATCAGCTCTCTAGCGAACAGTTACGGCCATGGCTTGAGCCTCATGCACGTCTAGCGTGGTATCGCCCCGAATAGGCATAGCCAGGGCCATGTGCCGAGGCGGGCTGAAAAGAGGGAAGAATCGAGAAAAAGGGTCCAAGTGAAGACAATTGCCCAGAGATGGAAAGGCTCATGTCCTCCGATCTGTTATCTATCAAGAGGAGAACTGAGCTGACGCTAATCCTCAATGTCAAGATGAACTCCAGCGACTCACTGCAGCAGCGCTCTGGTTGGCTGGACGCCGCCGAAGAACGCGGGGCAAGTGCTGGAACCTCCAGAATTTGGAGAAGCCGCTGCCCCACCTGGGCTTCACGATACCTGGTTCATCACTATTCTGTACCATTGGATCGTGTCTTCAACGAACATCATCCGCAAGGCCAGTTCGCCCGAGTCTAAGCATCTCCTACAACATGCACGAATCCATCCGCAATCAGTGGACAAGCTCCACTTCCATCTCATGCCCCGGCCGTCCGCGGCGTCCTTGAGGCATCGCTGTTGATCGAGAGCATCTACTTAAACATTCGCCAATCCCCTCTCTCCATCTCCAACAATCCCATTGATAGACCTCGGCTTGTGTCTCACCCAGTCTTCACTTCAATTCGTTGCCCGAATCGGTCAGCTGAGCACTAGGAATTTGCCAAGTCATCTGGGACTGCCGCTTGAATATCACATCATACATACAGAGAAGCCGGACGGAGTAAGCTGGGCTGCTTGACCGTTGCGCCAATCCCCGCAGATAGCCGCTCTTCGTCTCTCACCTTCTGAAGCAGTAGGATACCCTACTTGACTGCTTCACCCTCCTTCGACTCCCCCTTTGTCCACAACATACAACACAATGGCCGTCACCGCAGCTCCTCGGCCGCATCCGCTGGCGCCGCTCTCCCCCGAAGAGCACATCAAGGCCCGCGATGCCGTTGCCAAGCTCCACGGAGCCTCCGAATCCATCTTCTTCAGAGCCATCCACGTCCAGGAGCCCAAAAAGGCCGAGCTGCAGCCCTTTCTCGAGGCCGAGCACACGGGCAAGCTGACAGACGAGACCAAGCGGCCCGACAGAGTGGCCATTGTCGAGCACGATGTTATCCGGGCTGATCGCTCCGAGTACATCAACGCGTTTGTCAATCTGGACACTGGCAAGGTCGCCACCGTGTCAGCCCCGGTGCCGCACCAGCCATATGTCACGCCGTAAGTCTACAAACCTGGTCATTGCGAGGGCACAGAAGGGTTTCTGACACATTGTAGTGGCGAGTTTGACCTCTTCAACGATGCTTGCATCAACTCGGATCTCTTCAAAGAGGCAATGTCCGAGTTCGTCCTTCCCGAAGGCTTTGAAATCTGCATCGACCCGTGGCCCTATGGCCCCCCCAACGCCGATGAAAAGGACATTCCGCGGTATATGCAGGGATTGGTCTATGCAAAGGACACCCGCAACAAGAACGACGACTCCAACCACTACGGCTACCCGATCCCCATTGTCCCCGTAATGGACTGGCATACCAAGAAGCTCATCAGAGTAGAGAGAATCGCAACTGGTGGCATTGACGATGAGCTCGAGGCCAAACCCCGAAGCGAGGAGCCCGTCAAGCTGTTTGAGAACCACAAGGGCTGCGAGTACGTCCCCGAGCTGCTGGACGTACCCCTGAGGACGGACCTGAAGCCCATCAACATCATACAGCCCGAGGGCGCTTCTTTTACGATTCAAGACGATGGTCTGATCGAGTGGCAGAAGTGGAGATTCCGCCTTGGATTCACCCCTCGCGAAGGCGCCGTCCTGCACGACGTCCACTACGACAACCGCTCCGTCATGTATCGCGTCAGCTTCAGTGAGATGACGGTCCCCTACGCAGACCCGCGTCCCCCTTTCCACAGGAAACAGGCTTTCGACTTTGGTGACGGCGGCATGGGGAGGGCAGCCAACAACCTGGAGCTGGGCTGCGATTGTCTTGGAGCCATCCACTATGTTGACGCCCTCACCACAGAGCCCGACGGCGCGCCCTCAACGGCCAAGGCTGTGGTGTGCCTCCACGAGCAGGACAATGGCATCCTGTGGAAGCACACCAACTTCCGCACAAACCGGGCTGTTGTGACGCGCAACCGCGAGTTCGTGGTCCAGTTCATCGCCACTCTGGCCAACTACGAGTACGTCTTGGCGTACAAGCTGGATCTCGCCGGTTCCATCACTCTCGAAACCCGTGCCACGGGCATTGTCAGCGTCACCAGCATTGACGAAGGCAAGGTCAGTGCCTACGGCAACATCATGACCCCTGGCGTCCTGGCCCAGAACCACCAGCACGTGTTTGCGGTGAGAATCGACCCGGCCATCGACTCGTACAACGATGCCGACTCCCAGGTCGTCATTGAAGAGTCGCACGGGCAAAAGATCGACCCCAAGACGAACCCGTACGGCAACTTTTACAAGGTGCAGCGTGAAAAGGTCGAGAAGGCGACGTGGATCGATGCCGAGCCGCGCCTCAACCGGCTGCTCAAGCTGGAAAACGCCAACAAGAAGAACCCCATCTCGGGCAAGAACCTCGCCTACAAGCTCGTCGCGCCAGTGACGCAGATGCTGCTGGCCGACCCCGAGGGCTTGGCGGCTCAGCGAGCGCAGTTTGCTCAGCACAATGCCTGGGTGACGGGTTACCGAGATGGCGAGCTGTGGGCAGCGGGCGAGTTTACGAACCAGAGCACCAGGGAGGTTGGTGGCGTGGCCGACATGGTCAAGCGAGGAGACTGGTTTACAGACCGAGAGACCAATGGGGCGAATGGTGATGCGGAGGATCAGGGGAAGAGGAGCAGCCCTGTTGTGTGGAGCGTGTTTGGGCTGACACATAACCCCCGGATAGAGGACTGGCCCGTCATGTAAGTCGAGCTCTCTTTTCCTCTCATCGATGATATCATTGCTAACAGCAACCAGGCCAGTCGAAATCTTCCAGATCCATATCCGCCCTACAGACTTTTTCACCGCCAATCCTGCGATTGACGTTCCCTCGACCAGAAACGACGCCAGCGTTCTTCTCGGAGGATCATGCTGCACTGCCTCTGGCGACAAGAATGCGTCGCCGGTGCAGCAGAACCCGGTCACACATCTTCAGGGGAGCGCTCCGAGCATTGATCCTAAGGCGGTGGGGGCCCATGTTGACGAGAAGGCGAATGCTGACGAGAAGCTGAGCAAGAGGCTGAGCAAGTCATTTAACGGATTGTTTGGAACCAAGAAGGAGAGTAAATGAGTAATATAACACTCATAGATGTGTACTTTTTTGTATTTTTTATAGCCTTTTGTCCATTCTAGCTGTGTCGGCTTGGGAACCGAAGCCGGATACTTCAGAATAGCCACATCTTTTTCAACAGATATATCCTGTCCATATACATTCAATACACATACCATACACTCATGTCTATGTCCGATGCCCCCAATCCGGTCAGTGATTGATCTTGAGGGAAAAGTCGACGTGCGGAACCCCCTGGTGAATCGAGCTCGTCGAAATAATGTCGACATCTATCAAAACCGTCAGTCACCCGAACCGCGCAAAGCCCAGCACTCATACCACACAGTATAGGAACTCAGAAACTCACCATTGCACACATACGGCTCCACGTTATCCTCCCTCAGTCCCCCGGAGACCTCGAGTAGAAAGTGCTTCTTGCCGGCCCACCTCTCCTTCAAGCTCCTCGCCGCGACCTTGACGCCGTCGCCGGAGAAGTTGTCCAGCATGACGACGTCCGCGCCGGCCTCAATGGCCTCGTCGGCCTCGGCCTCGGACTGCACCTCAACCTCGACCTTGACGCTGAAGCCGGCGACGCTCTTGGCGGCGGCGACGGCCTCGGCGATGCTGCCGCGGCTCCAGACGTGGTTGTCCTTGAGCATGACCATGGCGCTCAGGTCCATGCGGTGGGCGTCGGCGCCGCCGGCCAGCATGCCGTACTTCTCGACGAGGCGGAACCCGGGCGTCGTCTTGCGCGTGCCCGCGAGCACGCCCCTGTATCCGGCCTTGCGCAGCTTGTCCACGAGGGCGCGGCTCTGCGTGGCGACGCCGGAGCACCGCGCGAGGGCGTTGAGCGCGACTCGCTCGCCCAGGAGGATGCCCCTCGCGGGGCCCGTGACGGTCGCGACCTTCATCTTGCTGCTGCTGCTGCTGCTGCCCTGGTCCAGGACTACGGGGGAGCACTCGTCGGCGTGCCACTCGACGGCGCAGCCGCACTGGTGGAAGACCTGGTCGAAGAAGGGCCGGCCGGCGATGATGCCGGGGGATTTGGCCCAGAGGGTGGCGGTGCGGGGGGCGTCGCCGACGACGAAGCCGGCGTAGTCGAAGGAGGGCGTGTCTTCGGCCAGCCAGGCGGTTACTTGGGTTTGCCAGCTGGGGGGGAGGAGGTGGGCGAGGGAGGAGGGAGAGGGGGAGGAGGACGGGGAGGAGGACATGTTGGCTGATCTTTTGATGAGGGATGCGAAGGAGGATGAGGAGGGAGGAGGAGGAGGAGGAGGAGATGGGGTATAGGGATACAGGAGAGATGAAGGGAGGGGAGAGCAATTCCTGGTGTGTGTTTGTTGGAAGAGGGAGTGACAAATATTCGAGGTCCAGAAGTTGGATCGACGGCGCGGCTTGGAGCGGATGGCCGGCGGAAGTGGGGGCGGGGCCGCAGTTGTTCAGCTGGGGCTTCTGCAGCGGACAGTTCCGCTGAGGCGGATGCTCTTTCATCGACTGCCTCAAAGTCATCAACCACGGCATTCTTAAAGACTGACGCTGTTCAATATTCTTGATCTTCCTCTGAGGGTTCATATAGTTCCATCAATTCTGCGCTTCAAAAGTCAAGCTTGTCATTGTCACCTTGGTCCACAGACGGAATGCGTATCAAATCGCCTCCTCGGACTCTCCCGCCTCCTCCTCCTCCTCAGCCCCTCCAGATTCCACAGCTTCAGACTTCAGCCATGGCTTTCGCGCGCAAACTCTCTGTAGCATCCCCGTCAGCCCATTTCATCAACGAAAAACATGTCCACTAAGAACAAACTCACCGCTTTGCGTTCTCGAAAGTCAGAGTACAGCCACCTCCACGCATCCCTCGCCGAGCAATCCTCTCCCACATCATCTTCGCCCTCGTCATTCTTCTTCTTCTTCTTCATCGCGCATTTAGGCTCCAGCTTGCGGATGCTCATCTCATCATACGCAGTCAAATGTTCCTTCCACGGCTTCGGCACGGGATAGTCTGAGAAATGGACCGTCCTGGCCTCATTCAGAACCGCCGCCGGATCCCACTCCTCCTCGGCATCAGCATCAGAGCCGAGGTACAAGCTGTGATTCGCCTCGCGGAACTCGGACGAGATCATGGCAAACGGTCGGTGGGGGAGCACCATCGCGGTGTTGGCGTACATCTTGTTGAGCAGCTCCATGTCGTATTCGTCGTCGGCCGCGCGCTCGACGCTCTTCTGGATGCGGGCGAATTCCCGCTCGCTCGGCTGAATGACCATGACGTGCGAGGCAAGTGTCATTCGGGATGACATTGTGGTCTTGTTCGTGTCGTCGTCGTCGTCGTCGTCGTCGTCGAGGAGCCAGTATGCGCGAGGCATGGCGATGGGACACGGGGGCAGAAGGAAGAGCTCGTCCATGTGCTTCAGGAGGGTGACGTCTGCGTCAATGGCAATGACGCGCTCGTAGTGCGTCTGGTTAAAGGCCAGGAGCTTGGTGTAAGAGTCGGACCAGGTATCTGGTGTTTGGATTCCATTAGCGATCTAACTTGCTGACTGGTAACACGGAGAAGATATATATGTACCGTTTATCGTTTCTCTATGCTGGACCTGAATCGGCTTCAGCTTCACACCATATTCGTCTCGCGCCTTGATCAGCAGCTCTGCATCTCGAAAGCCCCCGTCGTCCCACGTTTCGGGGTCCGGGAGCATCTTTGCAGGATACATGAGGACTCTGTCGGCACGGCTTCCGAGACGGTGCAGCTGTTCCAGCAGCATGACGGAGTTGCAGAGGTACACGCTGCTGGTGACATATTGCGTGTAAGCGAATCTTGACCAATCTGTGCCGTCTGTCGTCTTGGAGTTCCGATCCAGTACATATGGCCGCTCTGGATGATAGAAATCGTCTGTCCTGCAGAGAAAGGCGTAAATGGTTACGATGATGACGGCCACGACTAAAACTGCGCGGCATCGGCCTGAGGTTAGGGCAGCAACGCAGTGCGCCGTCGACTTTTCGAAGCTGATAGTCATGGCGATGGCTGTTGACCGGAGTCGTGAAGGACAAATTGAGAACCAGAAGCTCCCAGAAAACACGATCCCAAAGCTCATTCAGACTGACTTCCATGAGACATGGCGTTGCCTTATTACATGTATCCAACTCGACTCCAAGACACGCTGCTCAGGAATGCAGACCATTATAGTCAAGTCGAGAGGACGGCACAGGTCGAACATTGCTTGCCAAGCTTGGAGCCTATCTCTCATCTATGTAGAGCAGACATGGTCGTAATACAACAGCTTCCCTTATTAGGAGAATGGGGTTCATCCCTCTACTGCATAGTAGTACTATCGAGTTCGAGTCTGGTATGGGCCGTCCGAGACATTCACACGGCCGACTTACACCGCTCAAATGTCGAAGGCACCTAAACAACGTTCTATTGGAGCACATGAAGGCCAATGGTACTTTTCCAAAATCAATCTGACAAGCCTCTAATAGCAAATGATTCCCTCCAACTCCCGTTGTAATCACGTCTTTGTGAGGTTGTAACCATAGAAAGATGACGATATAATCCCACTTCAAGTCGTACAAGTATATCGTACCCTCGGACAATTAATTCCCCCTCCTCCCTCATAGCGGGGGCATTCCAGATCCTTTGCCGATCTCGCTCAGCTTCCTCTCAAAATCATTGCAAACATTCACCCTGCTTCTCGTCTCATCATACAGCGAATGTCAGGGCAGAAACTGCCCACAGACGCTTCTCGCCTTGCTTCAAGCGGACCTCTCCTGGTCAATAAGCTTTCGGCTCGTCGCGCCACGGCTTGAAGCCCCGGATCCCCACCAGAGCTAGCAGATGCAGATGACATGCGTCTTGGTCGGGCTTGAGCCGGCTCCAGCCTGCTCTAGACGATGACATGCCCAGCATACCCTCCAGCTCACACCGATTCGCCTCTTGCAACACCGCCTGGCCCAAAGGCTTCAGACCCCCAAGAGCAGAAGACGCGGTCGAGAGATGGAGGAGATGGAAGAAAAGGAGGCCAGCAAACCGGCCGGCGAGAGGCCCTGTCTCGACGGCGACTACTACGACCTCGGCGCCCTCCATCGCCCCGTGTCCACCAGCAACCCAATCGCCCAGACCTGGTTCAACCGCGGCCTCGTCTGGTGCTACGGCTTCAACCACGAGGAGGCGGCCAAATGCTTCGAGCGGGCCGTTGCCCACGATGCCGCCTGCGCCATGGCCCACTGGGGGCTCGCCTACGCCCTGGGGCCCAACTACAACAAGCCCTGGGACCTGTTTGGCCGGCGGGAGAGGCAGAGCACGGCGGACCGGACGCATCGAGCCGTCGAAAAGGCAAAGGCGTGCTCCGAGGCGGCGACGCCCGTCGAGAGGGCGCTGATTGAGGCGCTTCGACATAGATACCCGAGGGCGGACGCGCCGACAAAGGCGGACCGCCCCATATGGAATCGAGAATACGCTGATGCCATGAGTTCTGTCTCGGCCCAGTTCCCAGACGACCTCGATGTTGCGGCCCTATACGCGGATGCCATGATGAACCTCACCCCCTGGGCTCTCTGGGACATCAAGACGGGCAGCCCGGCCGCCGATGCCCGTACCCTCGAGATCAAACAAGTCCTCGAGCACGCCATGTCCCTCGACGGCGGCACCCGACACCCCGGCCTGCTGCATCTCTACATCCACCTGATGGAAATGTCCAACACCCCCGAGGCGGCCCTGCCCGCCGCCGACCCCCTGCGCGGCCTCGTCCCCGACGCGGGCCACCTCAACCACATGCCGAGCCACATCGACATCCTCGTCGGGGACTACGCGCGCGCCGTCGTCGCCAACTCGGACGCCGTCCGCGCCGACGAAGAGTTCCTCCGGCGCGAGGGTCCCATGAACTTCTACACCCTGTACCGCAGCCACGACTACCACTTCCGCCTCTACTCGGCCATGTTCGCCGGCCAGTCCAGGGTCGCCCTCGAGACGGTCGAGCGGCTCGAGGCGAGCTTCTCCGAGGAGCTCCTCCGCGTCGAGACGCCGCCCATGGCAGACTGGCTCGAGGCCTTCCTCGCCATGCGCGTGCACGTGCTCATCCGCTTCGGCCGCTGGAAGGACATACTCGCCTTGAAGCTCCCCGAAGACCGAGACCTCTACTGCGTCACGACGGCCCTGACATACTACGCACGGGGCATGGCGCTCGCGGCCCTCGGCCAGGTCGACGAGGCCCGCGCCCAGCGCGCCCTCTTCCTCGCCTCCGTCCCCCGCGTCAAGCCCAGCCGGACCCTCTTCAACAACAAGTGCATCGACATCCTCTGCGTCGCCGAGTCCATGCTCGACGGCGAGATCGAGTACCGCTCCGCGAACTACCCCGCCGCCTTCGCCCACCTCCGCGAGTCCATCGCCCGCTACGACAGCCTCCCCTTTGACGAGCCCTGGGGCTGGATGCAGCCCGCGCGGCACGCCTACGGCGCGCTGCTGCTCGAGCAGGGCCACGTTGCCGAGGCGCTGGCCGTGTACAGCGCGGATCTCGGCGTGGACGAGTCCCTGCCGAGGGTGCACCGGCATCCGAACAATGTGTGGGCGCTACACGGCTACCACGAGTGCTTGGTGAAGCTGGGGAGGGTAGAGGAGGCGAGGGGGGTGCAGCCGGCGTTGAAGAGGGCTTTGGAGGTGGCCGATGTGCCGATTACGTCTTCGTGCTTTTGTAGACTGACGGCCAAGATATGAGGATTGGGGAATGATTGGGGGAAAGTAATGTGGTATATTGATCGATTTAGCCAGAATTAACGACTTTTGAGAATAAAGGAAAAATAATGGACAATACGGCATGTCATATCACGATGTTGTTGGGTAAGAGCGCATCAGGTCAACCTACGTGGACGTTAACATCCCAATGGAAACTCTACCTTTCAAACAACATGAGCATCTACGATTCAAAGCATAAACAGGGAGGGGGGAGGAGCATACGCATCTGCCATCGTCCGGGCAGAATGCGAAATCATTGTCTAGATAAAAAAGCCAATCATCAAGGCAAACCAAGAAAAAGACCCATGCCCAAGACCAGAAAAAATATATATATATAGAAAAGGAAAGAAATCAGATCATAAATCATGCGCGCCAGCCGGATCCTGTTCAGTCGTTTTGCTAGTATTCGTCGCGTCGTCGCCCAACACCCGCGCCTTTTCCTGCGCCAGAAACGCATCCTGCTCCCGCGCGCTCTTGTCCAGATCGAGAAACGTCCAGATGCCGACGGCGCTGACAATGGTTAGGGCGAACAAGAAGTAAAAGGGGGCGCTGTTGTTGCTCCCGCCGGGCGTGGCGTCGATGATGGCGCTGCTGATGAGCGGGCCGATGAAGCTCGACGACTTGCCGATGATGTTGAAGATGGAGAAGAAGAGGAACTCGTGGCCGCGGGGCGTCACGGAGCTGATCATGATCTGCGAGTAGCTGTACCACGGGCACACAAACAGCCCGTAAAACGCCTGGTAGACCCAGACCTCCCACTCGTTGTGGAAGCCGAACTTGTCGGTCCAGTTGCCAATCATGCCCCAGCCGTCGAGCAGGATGATGGACACCATGACAGCGTTGAACATGGTCTTGGCGCTCAGGTTGAACTTCTTCTGGATGAGCCAAAAGGCACCGATGCCGACGGCCTGCGCAACGATGCCCACGATGAGGAGGTACGTCAGCGTCAGGGTGTTGTAGCTCACGACTTGGTTCTGCAGCGTCGAGATGACCGTCACTGTCGTGTTGAGAGAGTCGCCCAGGAGGAAGTATCCGGCCAGGAAGATCAAGCTCTGCTTCAGTTGTCGGATCTGCGTCAGGGCTTCATACAGCTGCCAGAAGCCAACCGTGACAATGTTGTAGCCAGGAGGGATCTTCATGCCGGGGCGGCTCTTCTCCACGAAGAACCACGGGATGGACAGAGCCAGCCAGACGGCAGTGGCAAAGGCAATCAGCACAGAGAGGCCCCAGTTGTTGTTCGCGGCGCTCTCGTCCACCTTGAGAGCAAACATGATGCCCACGATGATGGCCAAGATCACCACCTCTCCCACGGACTGGATGTAGAAGGAGACATTGCTCAGCCGGCTCCGCTCCATCTCGTCCCGGTGGTCCAGCTCCGTCAGGGTGATATCGCCCGCCTCGTAGGCCAACCGGGCGTCCTTGAGTTTCGTGGTGTTGCGGGCTAGGGTAGGAAAGGCGGCGGTCCAGTATGTCAATGTCAGCTGGTAAGCAATCAGGCCAACAATGTAGAGGGCCGTGCCAATCTTCCACTTTTCAGGATCATGGACGCCCAGCCAGCCAAAGCCAATGCCATAGGCGACAAGGGACCAGACAATGAGAATCCAACGGCGCCCTGTCCCAAAGTCGGCGTAGGCACCTATGATGAGAAACAGGGCAGCTTGTAGGGCAAAGGAGATGCCGTTGGCAAGCAGGACGATGCTGTTCACATCGCGATACCGACCGGCGAACAGCAAAAGACCATCTTCCGGAGCAGCTTGGCTGAGCAGATTCTGAAAGGCCGTAGGGCCAAAGTTGAAGAGTGACAGACCGTTGGCGCCAATATAGTAGGCATACCACGTCCAGATCTCCCATTTTGTCGTCGTTGGGATGTCGCCTTCGCCCAGAGCCGGCATAATCGTTCCAGGAAGCTCAACCTCTACCGCTCTCGACGGCTCAGAGAGCGCCATCTTCTTGTCATCGTCGCCGTTCGGACCAAGATCCGCGGACTCGTTGGGACGCGGCCCCAAGGGCGCTGCAGATGAAGAAACGGAAGACATTGTGATGGCACTGCTCCCAAGGCTGGCGGGAGACAATGGGGGAAATGGTATATGAACCGCAAATGGCATGGAATATGGCTCCAAGACACCTTTTAAACTGGTTTCCTCTTCCTCGGGTATTCCTCCTGCGAACGAGCTAAAACCCCCCAGGCCCCCTTGTTGGCTCGTTCAAACAACAGCCCGCGCTCAAATCACATTCCACCCCTTCTCCCAACTGCCATTCAGGACCTTTGTAAAACACACTCTGGTTGCATTGTGGATGTCTGGGTTCAGGCCCCATACGGCTTAGGTGCCTGTTTTCCTTGATTATATGCGTAGCTCGAACATGGCGCCGGTTAAGGCGGATAACTGGCGGACGAGGGCGTTCTTGTCGTACAGCCTGCCTTTCAATAGGAGGAGAGGGAAATGTTAGCCACACGCATCCCTGCACACTCTACGTCACCGTGGGTGAGCAACCCCTGCAAGGCTGGGCCAGGCCCCATAATCCAAGTTAGCCGTCCGCGGTATTTTCTCCGTTGTTGTGTCCCGAGCCGGCGTGAGAAAAAGGCGAAAAGGAACGGGAGGAAGTCGAACGATATGGCAGCGGAAGGGAGCAGGGGAGTAGCAGCACATGGCAGCCAGCTCGCGGCGTCTAAATAGAGTTGACCAGCAGCATGTCCTCATCTGGCATCTGGCGGGAGGGAGGTAGCGCCAGCGAGATCTGAGGAGCGTAAAGGCTGGAGCGCCATGCCAGAGCAAGCAAGATCAGGGCCCAGGAGATGCGGGCTGAATCTCCAATCTCACCCAACCGGTCCCCGCCACTTCTCCGCCAAACTGGACCCTTCAAACAGGACGGCTCGAGTGCTGCCGCCTTTTCGGAGAACTAACCAAAGGAGAAATGGGAGGCGAGTCGATCTCACGATCTCTCCCCGCATGGGAGCCTCCACGCGGATGATGTGCATCTGGAGCAAAAACGGCCTTCTGCCTGCTCGTCCAACGAGGCCAACTGCTGCGATTGTCTGGTCCAGTGTCGCATCTCACCAGCGCTTCCCCCGGAGTGCATCGGACGAGTTTCTCGCTCTCCATGAATCGCTCTGCTGGCGACCTTTTCCGAGCGCCACTGGCTTCCCTCGTAACAGGCCACGATAACCCACTCAACCGCAGTGGATGCAGCAGGATGACAACCCGGTGTGGACAGTCGCACCGAACCCTGAACCCGGCCGCATGCTGGTGAGGCGCATTCGCTGCAAGCGTACGATTCAGGCCAACCGAGTGGCAAGTTGTGCGTGCCCGCGGGCTTGCAATTGGCTGCCTTGGGCATTTGCGCTCGCTTCTGCGCAGGTCTGTGCAAACTCCGGCTGCAGAGCCGTGGAAAAGCTGCCGACTTGTCACTTCTTGGCAGTTCGAAGGATATGTTCGCATTCAAGGTGGCTGCATCAGTTGAGAATTGGTGGCTGCCTGAGGTATTGCGCAAACTGATAAGCATCCATGCAGTATCGTTCGTGCCTTCCCTGAGATTGCCAAGCCTGCTTGCTTGCGCTTGCCTGGATTGGCATTGGACCCCTATTCCTGCTACCCTAGACACATCGCTGAAAAATCGTCGAATCGACACGCTGCAGCACAATTGTCGGTAAAAGATGGGTCAAAGACAGGAGTTTTGGCCGAATATTCGGTGAAGATGGCAACGATGCCCCTTTTCCGTGGTCCATAATGCCTTTGCTCGTATGGAATCATGATAAATGTCGAACTCGCTCGGAGCTGATAGAAGCTGAGATTCGAACCCCGGTGACAGTTCGGACAATCCTTCTGGTATACTAAGGGGAGGACTCGGATATTCAAGAGCCTGATGCGTTTCTTCAATTATCCTTGGGCTTATTGCTGGCTCAGCGGCATATTACCGAGTCACTGCCGAACTCGTGGTATTGAAACGTGAAGGACTACCTCCAGTACGAAGCCATGGAAAGAGACGCGAATGCAGATATACGGATCCCAATTGTATTTTAGCCCAATATAGTATCAGGAATTCAAGAGAGCTTGCATGTATGTTATCATGAAGACGCATACCAGCTCGAAGATTTATCGCAGGTGAGGCTTGATGTGCGAATAATGTGTCACTCTAGGGCCCCAACTGTTGTTTGAGAGGAGGCCAGGGAGAACTATAAGAGCGACCGACTGTTCAACTCAATGTAGTCGCTCTGTTCAATGCAATGCGCAGTCTACAACCGTAGTACAGCCTTCCGTTTGATGGCCCAGCATTGGACAAAATATACAGCTTAGATTAATATCTATCATCTGCCGTCTTTGTGGCCTAGAGTCTGAGATGAGCCTCTAGAGTCTCGTCCATATTTGACAAGATGTTGGAAGATAGCATCTCGACATTTCACGGGAAATTCTCCCGAAGCTGCCAGTAGACTGGCTGAGATGAATCGAAACCGAAGAGTAACGGTTCATTGTGACCGGGTGGGCCAGACCTTCAATGCACACATCGCTTGAACCTCTTCGTCTTGTCACTAAGACAGCCAGGGCTGCAACAAAGCATGCGTAGTTCGCATTTTCTCGCATTCTCGATGAGATGGGCTGATTTTGCAGTCTACAGCCTGCTGACACGACTAGGCCATACAATGTCAAGACGGGGGCGTGCCCAATCTTCGGGCTACTGGCCCGGTTTGCATACAGTGGAAACCCCATTCGCGTGGAAGTTGCGGTTTTCGAGTTGCGATTGGTATCACAGGGTCGTCTTGTTCAACGCAGCCCTATGTGTGATGATGCAACCTCGTGGCTACGTAAAGGCATGTTTGCCGAGTGGCGCCAGCCCGTTCGCCGGGCCAGATACGCCGGTCACTTGACCATCGAGACGTTAGATGAGTTGAACAAGACGCCAGAATCCCGAGGCCGTGGAAGAGGGTATAGCGGGATATGTGCTCCGAACACCTCTCCGTAGGATCATTGTCTCCGGGGCCTAAAATGGGACGGAAAGCAGGTCAGCTGCCTCAGTGGCCTCGAGAGTCTGGAGAACATGAAGCTAACAAAAAGCCACGATATCATCCGTCTCGACTACCTTACGGAGCATTGGGTGCTGAGATAATACCCTTATCGCTGGTAAGCCACAGTTTGATGGGCGAACATTCCAGGAGGGCGTAGTCTAGAAAGAGAGGCGTTTGCCGCATGGCGAATCGTAGCAGATGAGTCTTGTCAATAAGAGGGATCAAGAGCATGAGCTTGTTTGTCAACTGCACTTTAAGTAATTTGCTGCGGCTAACCGCATGCTTGCTACCAGACACCCTCAATGACTTGGCCACGGGTTTTGGAAGAAGCGTCGCAGATTATTCTTGTCCGTGCGTTCAAGAGGAGAGAACAAGACGGGGCGGTTGCACATCGTAAGATCGTCTGTTTCTTTGCCGATCATCTTGCCATGTGGGAGGAGAGAAGCGAGGAGCATTGGCGGGTCCAAAGTCTGGGGAAACTGGAGCATGGGGAACATCCGTCTCCAGAAGCTTAAGTGTCCAGAACGACATTGACCCATTGATCGTTGCGTTAGCAGAAAAGAAAGCCACCGACCGTCTGCAAATGGCGATGCTACAAGAAACCACTAAGCAAGCAGTTTTCTCTTCATCATCACATACCTTTTATGTGCTTTAACCAGAAATGCAACGCCAATCTGCTGCATGACGTCGAAGCCAAGGCCGGAATAAGCCAAGCCGAAGAGGAGGAAAAAAGCGATAGGAAACTCCGGGAGAAAGTCCATCCCAAAAGCCGGAGCTAGCCTCGGAAGGATGCCATCAAGCGCAGATCATTCAATAATCTCGTCTTCGAATGAAACTGCGACGGCATGGGCAGGGCTTCTTGGGCGCAATTACATCACTGGAATCGCCGGCTTTGGAAACCCCGACGAGAAGGAGGTCAGCAATAGCCCGCAAGAATCGCTTCGCTTTTGCTTTGAACGGAGGACTCAATAGTCGATGCGCCGGATTGCTCTGAAATGGCACCGTTTGCTGTTCGTGGGAGTTGTGGGGATGAGAACAACCCCCCCCTTCATAAAGAAACAGCCGTTTAGCAGAGAAATGCGGCCGTTGTCGACAATGAAGTCATAACCGCCTGATATCGCTTCTCCCTCCTCCAAGCTTCCCCAGATCCTTCCCCAGTCTCAGTGGGTCAAAGAGGTGCCTCGTGGGAAGCACACGACTTTCAAGACAAGGAGAACAAGGGGACAAGATCCGCTTTTATACCTCCAGGCAACGACATTTCTCAAGCAGGCCAAGCAAGGCCAAGCTCTATAAGGTGAAGATGCTCCCCTACAGTACACAACCTCACCACGAAGCACGGTGTGTCTTGTGGAGGGAACCAAGGGGAACACGCAGACGAACCCAATGGTAAGCCCGAGCAAGACAAGGTTTGCGATCCTGGGATGGCACTTCACGAGGTGATCGGCGCGGAATGGCGGGCAAGGCTGAGAAGTTGCAAGAGTTGCTCGGGCTAGGATTGGTGGCTTGACGCCCCCCCGACGTGAAGGATGGAGGGGATTGTTATGCAAGGTGATACGGGGAAGAATGGAATTGTAACAGTGAGGAGTATCCTCTTGCCTCGTACATATAGTCGTCCGCCTGTCGTACATAAAAGTTGAGATGCCCCTGTGATATGACGTTGTAATAGTGCTCCAAGTTCTCTGCTTGAAGCTCTTCAAGCACAATCTCGAGTGTACACCTACCTCTGGGGATAGGGATGCCAATGCAGCTATTCATTCTATCAACATCAGGATACACACCTTCTTGAGAGTCCTAGCTTGAGAGCACAGCATATCTCATCGTCCTTGCCTCTCAGCTTGACATCTTCGTCTTCATCATCCCCGGAGTCCAATCATCCACCTCTCACACCATGGAAAAATCCGACGGCTTCGTCTCCCAAGACGGCGCCGGCACCGAGACCGTCGAGCACGCCCGCCGGCGCAGCCTCTTCAGCAACACGGACAACCTCGCCGCCGTCTTCGAAAACCCCCTCAAGCAGCGCACCAAAGAAGAGCTCCTCAAGGACGTCGACGAGTTCTGCCGCATCCACGAGCTCGGCGACCACCTCGACGACTTCCGCAAGGGGGCCCTGGCCGCCCAGAACCCGGAATCCATCCACTCGCTCGAGGAGCTGTCCCCCGAGGACAGGGAGGTCATTGAGCGGGAGCAGACGCATCGCTGGTCGCATCCGTGGATGCTCTACTGGCTCTGCTGCATGTGTTCCATGGCCGCGGCCGTGCAGGGCATGGACGAGACGGTGAACAATGGCGCGCAGGCGTTGTACCTCGCCGATCTCGACATTGCAGGGCCCAATGTGACGCGCTTCTCGCAGTCCATGCAGGACAACATCACGGGTCTCGTCGTCGGCGCCCCGTACCTGTGCTGCGCCATCCTCGGCTGCTGGCTGACGGAGCCCCTGAACAGAGTCTTTGGGCGGAGAGGAACCATCTTCCTCTCGTGCTTCATTGCTGCGGTTGCGTCCATCTGGGAGGGCGTCGCCAACTCTTGGGTGAATCTGTTCCTCGCTCGGTTTGTGCTCGGTCTCGGCATCGGACCCAAGTCGTCGACTGTTCCTGTTTATGCTGCTGAATGTAGCCCTGCGCCGATCCGAGGTGCCTTGGTCATGCGTAAGTTTGTTCCTTCATACCACTTTCAAAAGCTGCAATGAGAAAAAAAAGTTAGCTGACCGGCTTTTGCAACAGAATGGCAGATGTGGACTGCTTTCGGAATCATGCTGGGCAACATCATGGGCGTCGCCTTTGGTCCCTCGACGGGCATCGACCCGTCGCTCGGCTGGCGTCTCATGCTCGGCAGCACCGTCGTCTTGCCCCTGATTGTCTGTGTACAGGTCTACTTTTGCCCTGAATCACCTCGGTACGTGATATTCAAATACTACCATATCTCAATTTCTGTATACACTTTACTGACACCGCGCACAGTTGGTATATCCAGCACCGCAAGGTCAAAAAGGCGTTTAGATCGTTCCAGCGCCTGCGCTACTCCAACGTCCAAGCCGCTCGTGACACGTACTACACATATGTCGGAGTAGAGCTCGAGCGTGAAGTGAATAGGGGCAAGAACCTCTTTACCCAGTTTGCCGAGCTCTTCACCGTTCCGAGGAATCGTCGCGCCACATGGGCTACATGGATTCTCATGTTTGGGCAGCAATTCTGTGGAGGTAAAAGAAACATCAAACGTTTTCCCTACTGAGTGATGATGTTCGAAACTGACCTGTATTGCAGTCAACATCATCGCCTACTACAGCACAACCATTTTCGTAGACTCGGGCTACTCCACCAACTCGGCCCTCCTCGCCTCCATGGGCACCGGCATCCTCAACTTCGTCTTCGCCATCCCCGCCGTCTTCACCATCGACCGATGGGGCCGTCGCAACCTCCTGCTCTTCACCTTCCCCTTCCTCTGCATCTTCCTGCTGTGGACCGGCATGTCCTTCTTCATCCCCAACGACGCCGGCCACACCAAGACGAGAGTCGGCATGGTCACGACGGGCATGTACCTCTTCGAGGTGTTTTACTCCCCGGGCGAAGGGCCGGTGCCGTTCACCTACTCGGCCGAGGCCTTCCCCGTGCATGTCCGTGACGTGGGCATGTCGTGGGCTACCGCGACGACCTGGTGCTTCAACTTCATCCTCTCCTTCACCTGGCCGTCCATCTCCAGGGCTTTCACTACGCAGGGCGCGTTTGGGTGGTACGCGGCTTGGTGTGCCGTCCTGTGGTTCCTCATCCTGCTGTTCGTTCCGGAGACAAAGGCCCTTACGTTGGAGGAGCTGGACTATGTCTTTGGGGTGAGCACGCGCAAGCACACGAGCTATCAGATCAAGAATGCCATTTGGCATTTCAGAGTCTGGGTGCTGCGGCAGAAGTTGGAGCCCTTGCCGCCGTTTTATCGCCGAGCTGAGCAGGTTGGCAGGCAAGGTAAAGAAGAGTTGTGATTGTTGACGTTGACAGTGAACGCAGGTGGTTATGCGGATGTATCACAATCGCTTGAGCTATCTGAGTACCTACATTACGTACATGTATCTTATGTAGTCATCTGTAGCTGTAGTTGTAGGATGTCGCTTTCAGTTATTGCTCCCGTCTCCCGAAAAGTAAGGAAACAAATCATGGAGTCCCCCCTTGATGTTTAATAATCGCAGATAGTTATTCATGTTACCTGGTAGATGAAGAGCACCAGGTGATAGTGACAGAAAATGCAATTTAATAATTTCACCCCTGTGGCCAGAATCTGTGTGCCTGTGATGACGATGCGATGGCTCTGAGGAAAAGGGTCAGATCTAAGATGCGGTTCTGCCGAGTGACTCACAGGCCCCGAGTCTGGCTGGGGCTTAGAAGCGGCTGTGCAGATGCAATTCTAAACGAACAAGAACAGTCGATATAAATATTGAACAAAAGCCTGCACAATAATATGAAAAGAAAAAAAAAAAGGATATCACCGAAGCCTTCACTTCAATCTCTACACCAAACGAGCAAAGCTGTTTTGCCAGGCTGACGACAGCAATAGCAGCAGGCGCAGTTGGTTCTGCAACGCACATCACATCTCACATCACATCTCGGAACCAGCACACAAAAACACCAAGAATGCCCAAAGCAAAACCCATTGTGCTCGACGGCCGCACAGGGGAAGGCGGTGGCCAGCTTGTACGGTTGGGAATCGCCTTGGCGGCACTCACTTCGCAGCCCGTCGAGATCACCAATGTGCGAGGCAACCGGCCGCGCGGTGGAGGTGCGTCTCATCAACCATCTTCACTTACATGACTTGCCCCAGTACCTCAAAGGCATTCAGATTCATTATGATATTGGACACCAGACAACTTCTGACAAGTCGAGGTCAGGCCTCAAGAACCAGCACGTGGCTGCCATCGAATGGCTCGCCCGCGTCACCGACGCCGACGTCCAAGGCCTCAGCGTCGGCTCCAAATCAGTGACGTTCACCCCCCGACGGCCCCCGTCACAGCTCTTCCAGCGGAACATTTCCATCAGGACCGAGTCGGGAGCATCCAGCACGCTTCTCGTCCTCCAGGCCATGCTTCCGTTCCTGCTCTTTGCGAGCGCGGAAACGAATGACGAACCAAGCGTGGTGGAATTCTCTGGAGGCACAAACGTCTCCTTCTCGCCGAGCTACGAATATTTCGACCAGGTATTGGCGCCGACGCTGGAGGAACGCTTCGGCGTGCGTATCGAACGGGAGCTCAAGAGCCGTGGCTGGTCGCTCGGCCCGTTGTCAAGGGGATCGATTGTGCTCAAAGTGTGGCCGATTGCCCGAGGCGAGAAGCTCAGGTTTGCGCCTCCGCCGCGGCATACCTTCCCCGACTCCTTCGAGGTGAAGAGCGTTGATGTCAGCATCATCGCGCCGATGCACTCACACGAGAAGCTTCAGGAGACGATAGCACACGACATTGGTGCTCTGTGGCCCGGTGCCGACATCAGCTTCAAAACAGTCGAGGATTCTTGCAGCGACGCCCGCTGGTCGGTTCTCCTCGTGGCTCATTCCGCGGACGGCATCCGCTGGGCAAAAGACGTCCTCACATCGGCGCCCAAGAAGAGCAAAGGCTACGACCGCTTCATTGCGCTTCTCAGCAAGAAGCTGTGCAAGGAGCTACACGGCGAGGTGTCGTTGGGAGGGCAGGTGGACGAGCATCTGCAGGACCAGCTGATCTGCTTCCAGGCGCTGTGCGAGGGCCACTCTTCGTTTCCCCGCGATGACGACGGCGTCGATGAGTCGTCTCTGGACGGCGGCGGCGGCGGCGGCGCGCTGGGCCCGCTGATTGATGCCATGGGGGAGCTGCATGTTGGAGAGGGCAGCAGGATGAGGAGGGAGAAGACGGGTGAGCCGTTTGGACATGGTTCGACGCATGCGAAGACGGCGCGGTGGGTGGTGGGAGAGATGATGCCGGGTTGTGAGTTTTACAACAAGGGCGATTTGGTCAAAGGTGTTGGGTTTTCAGTGGAGTGAGATGCATGCTGTAAGAGAAGTGAAACAGGAATGCATCATGACATTAAAAGCAACAACGGCCAGATGTACGTGTAAGTGCTTATACTACCACTGTAACACAGAGGGGAGTTGAGATGGCATTACTTGAAGATATTGGCTTCACAGCAGCAAATAACAACTTCAGACCATCACTACGGCAGATCGTCTTGCTCACGATCATCCAGTAACATCTAGTAAAGACCGATTCCACTTGTTCAGCCCCGATCCTCCTCGCTAGCATCTCCAGATCTGGCTGCATGCATGGGCCACACTTTTGCACTCCTTCAAGTTCTGGACTCTTCCATCCGTTATAAGACTTGGTGAAATCCGGCCCTGTTGCTTTCAATGTCCGTTACATCGTCCTGATTTTCTTTTCGGTAGGGGAAAAACACTCTCGAGTATCCACCTCAGAATGTTGCAATACTATTTCCCATTTCTTATCAAGTGTCTGTGTAAGAGCCAGGGCTGGGTAAGGTAGGTAGTCATACAAAGAGAATGCGTAAGATTGTGGTCGGGATTTATCAGCAAGCCCCCGGAGTTACAAGAGGTGACCAAGATACTACATGTAGTGTAAACCGACGACGAGGACCCGCTGTGGGAGGAATCAATAGCACATGTACTCTTATAAGCTACGGCCTCGGCCAGATCCAACAGGAAAAATGCTGGATTCTTAGCAGGACAAGAAATAAAAGAGTCTCGTCATGCCCGTGAAAGGACAGACTAAAAGCAGAGTCGGGGTTACTACTGCGAGCCGCTCCCTGTGAGACAGGATAAGACATTGAAGTCTCAGCCTGGCTACGGAGTTGAATCAGTCGAGGCTGTCTCTCCACGGCTTCACTCTCACATTTCCTCTTCCTCTTCCTCTCGCCCTCACCTTTACAACGAAACTCAGCCCGGTACGAGTCTCACTCAGCAAAGGCTTCCACCATGGAGGCGACGATTCCTCCCACTTCAGAGGCAGCGGCCATCACCGCGGCCGTCGCCAGCGCCAACAGAGACGAGCACGCAACCACCGTCCGCGAGGCCCTCAAGCGGTATCCCAGCTCCATCTTCTGGGCAATCGCAATGTCCTTCACAATCGGTAAGTTCTAACCCCATTAGATGTCATCTACTTTCAATAGCAGCACATGTCCTCCTAACAAGGTGCAACAAAACAAGTCATGGTGGGCTACGACACAATCCTCATGGGCAGCCTCATGGCCTATCCCTCTTTTGTCGACAAATACGGCACCTACCACCCCGACCTCGGCGCAAAGGTCATCTCCGGCCCCTGGCAGGTCGGCCTCAGCACGGCGGGCTCCTGCGGCGGCGTCCTCGGCATGGTCATCAACGGCTTCGTCACCGAGCGCTTCGGCCACCGCAGGGTCACCATGGTCGCCCTGACCATCATGACCGGCCTCATCTTCATCCCCTTCTTCGCGCCCAACGCGAGCGTGCTGCTCGCCGGGCAGTGCCTCCTCGGGGCTATCTGGGGCGTCTTCTCCATCATGGGGGCCGTGTATTCGTCCGAGATTTGTCCTCTTGTGCTCAGGGGGTACATGACTTCGTTTATCAACATCTGCTGGGTCATTGGCCAGCTCATCGTCGCCGGCATCCTGCAGGGGCTCGTCAACAACACCACCAAGTGGGCGTACAAGATCCCCTTTGCCGTGGAGTGGGTGTGGCCCGTTCCTCTCTTCATCCTCGCCTGGCTCGCCCCCGATTCTCCGTGGTGGCTCATCCGACAGGGCCGCATCGAAGACGCGACGCACTCCCTGAAGCGACTCTCCCGCGGGCTCACCGACGAGCAGATCCAGCACAAGGTCCTCATGATGCGCGACACGAACCGGCTGGAGCAGAAGCTCAAGACGGACGTGAGCTACTGGGACTGTCTCACCGGCGCCAACCTGCGACGCACCGAAATCGCCTGCCTGACGCTTGCGTCCCAGAGCCTGATCGGGCAGCCGCTGGCGTACAACGCGACCTACTTCTTCGTGCAGGCCGGCCTCTCCGCCTCGGACGCCTACAAGATGAACTTTGGCAACATGGGCATCGCCTTCGTGGCGACCTGCGTCTCCTGGGTCCTCATGACGCACTTTGGCCGGCGCACCGTGCTGCTCTCCGGATACTCGTTCCTGACGCTGGACCTCCTCCTCATCGGCGTCCTGTCCTACGCCTCCGACAATTCCGCTGCCAAGTGGGGGCAGTCCGCCCTGGCGCTCGTCTGGCTGGCTGTGTACTCCGCGACGATCGGGCCGCAGACGTGGGCCGTTGCCTCTGAAGTCTCGGCGACGAGGGTGCGGGCCAAGACGCTCTCCATTGCGGGCGTCGTGTACAACGTTGTCAACATCGTCGACAACACCATCGAGCCGTACCTGATCAACCCCACCGAGGCGAACCTCAAGGGCAAGACGGCGTTTGTCTGGTTCGGCATCAGCTTCCTGGTGACTGTGTGGGCCATCTTCCGGGTCCCGGAGACGAGGGGCCGGACGTATGGAGAGATGGACGTGCTGTTTGAGAAGAAGGTTACTGCCTGGCGGTTTGGGACGGCCGAGGTGGAGGACGATGTTACGATTGTGGGGGATGATGAGGCTCGGGGGAAGGTTGATGATGAGAAGAGGGAGCTGGAGGTGCAGCAGGCGGCTGCTACGATATCATGAGATGTGATTTACGATTAATGATTGGAATAGATGATACAACGCTTCTTGTGTAACATGCCATTCTTCAGAAGATACTCATATGCCACTCATCACTCGTCATTTCTCCCAGCACGCCTCCTTCAGCCTACTTGCGAACACACTTAGCCGTCGAAAAAGATGGATGAGTAGGCCCCTCCAAATCCTTCACCATGTCCTTGATTCAAGGCGCCCCATAGTGATGCCACAGCTGCCTCTAAGGCCGCATCCACTCCTCCCAAATCTCCCCACGAAGTCGTATATTTCCAAGTCAATCAGTCTCATGTTGGATATGTAACCCATGGGTACAATACAGATATAGAGCCAAGCTATCAGCAGCAGAGCCCAGCATATATGTCCAAGCCATAATACAACTATGATATATCCAGTTCCCATGTACAAAATTCGTGTATGTACTCCGTTCCTCCAGAAACAGCCATAGAATTCTATATCGCCATCCATGTAGTATATCCCAAATGCAAAACACGAGCCCAGGCAAAGACAACCAAGCACAATGAACCTACTATCTCCCAATCTACCCACTCACCACAACCTCCTCTGGTAGTAGACGGGCTTATCCGATTGAGCCAGCCTCTGAATCTCCTCCTTAATCATCTTGCGGCGCTCAGCCCTCGAAATAGGCGCCTTATTCTTCGACAGAGGATCGGGATTCTCCACAGCCCACGACTTGTCGGCAACGCTCTTCTGAATCGCGTCCAGCATAGCCAGCTGCTCCTTCGTCGGCTCTCCACCGGGCACGGCAACCTTGTGCTGCTGCTGCTGCTCCTCCTCCTCCTCCTCTTTCCGCTGCTTGTGCTCCGGCTCGGGCTCGGGCTTGGACTCAACACCCTCTACCAATGTGTCTTCCACCTGAATCTCCGCGTCCGAAACATGGCTCTGCGGCGGCACCAGCCCGCGAGCCTCCCTCGACCACCGCTGGGCCTCCGTTTCCACCACCAGCAGCTGGCTCTCTTCAATGTCCGTCAGCGCGCCCCTGAACTCTTCGGGTAGATGCGCCTTGGGGGACTCGCGCGGCCGGATAGCAGCGCGCAGCTCCCGAAGCGTGCGCTGCTGAATAGCGTAGCCGCTCAGAAAAAGAGCGCTTGTGCAGAGAAGGACTGTTACACGTGTATTTGGCAGTCAGATCAAACAATTCATTGGGAATATTTTTACGTGCTTGGGAGGAAGATGCAGGCAGCCTTACTCATCGCGGCCGTGGCCAGCACGGACACCTGACTCGAAGTGAGGAGAACACGACGCATAATTGAGGGTATCGCAAAAAAAAAAAAAAAACGGCAAAAAAAGATGATAAGAGATAATAATATTCAGAATTGGTGTAATCTAGACAAAACAAGCAATATCGGTAACTCGTACGAGACAAAAGCTCGACTTGTTTGCTGCGAGACACGGGTTTGGAAACACAAGAAGACGGGATCTCACACGACGTCAACGCCCGAAGATCTGCAGTTGTTGCGCTGATCAACGTTGACCCGGCAACAATCTTATCGCCGCCAAATCGTGAACTTCCAACGCGATTCTTGCGACAACTTTCAATCCAACCATCCTCCGACGTCATCGTGCCCCCCAATTGCTCTATTTCTCCCTCCGATCAAAATACCCCTTTCCAACGTCGAGCCATGTCGAAGCACAACTCCGACACCGTCCAAGCCGATGCGCGGCGCTTCCTCGACGAGCGCGGCTCCAACGCCGCCCTCGCCCCCAACGGCCTGAACCCCGCCACCATCATGGAAAAGGCCGTCAAGGACCGCATCGTCGACTCCTACTTCTACAAGGAGCAGTGCTTCGCCCTCAACGAGGCCGACATCGTCGACCGCGTCGTCGAGCACGTCAACTTCATCGGCGGCACCCACGGCGCCTCCCAGAAGCCCAGCCCGTTCCTCTGCCTCGCCTTCAAGCTCCTCGAGCTGGCCCCCAGCGACGCGATCCTGCACGAGTACCTCGCGTACGGCGGCGAGCACTTCAAGTACCTGCGCGCGCTGGCGTGCTTTTACGTCCGGCTCACGAGGCAGGCCAAGGACGTGTACCTGACGCTGGAGCCCTTTCTCGAGGACAGGAGGAAGTTGCGGAGGAAGGCGAGGACGGGGACGACGTTGACGTTTGTGGACGAGTTTGTGGACGACTTGCTCACGAAGGACAGGGTGTGTGCGACGAGTCTGTGGAAGATGCCCAAGAGGGAGACGTTGGAGGATCTGGAGATTTTGGAGCCGAGGGTCAGTCCGCTGGGTGACTTGGAGGATTTGCTGGAGGAGGAGGAGGAGGAGGAGAAGGGAGAAAAGCAAAACGGGGATGATGATCGGGACGAAGCGAATGGCGAGAGGGAAGAGTCCGGCGAGGTTTCGGACAGGGGAGATGTGGATATGGACCGCGGCGAAGAGCGGAGGAGTCGCAGCAGGTCGCCTTGAACTGCGTTGCTCAAGTCTGGAATAACTGATCGAAGCACTGCGACCGGGACGACAATTCAAGATCGTCTCCAATGCTGGGCTACACAACATCATCGCCACCAGCCGCGAATGAGGCCGCTTATTGAGAGACGACCAGATATACCCTCAAGCCACTGCTGGAGACGGTTTGCAAAGAGCAGAAGCCTCCAAGTTGCAGTAGCAAGCAGTCTGTCTAGCCTCCCGAGCCAAGCAGGCTTGGGAGCCCCCTGACGAAGAATGCGGGTCATCCTCGTTTGCGTCTGTTAAAGAATAAGGATGAGAAGGAGAGCAAATCCAATAGCCCATGGCTATCTACTATGGCGAAGCTCACTGGTGCCAGGCCAAAAGAGATTATCATCAATATAATACAAGCCAAATCTAACAGCCAACACTTGCCCGTTCAAGTCCTTTCAAATAATACAAATGCGATGCATTCATGCCGCCATTAGCTTCACCACCTTGTCTGCCAACGCCAACAATCTTCTATCGTCCCAGTACTGTGCAATCAACTGGAGTCCAGCAGGGAATTGGTGGCCTTGGTCAATCTTGACCGGAACACTAACGGCAGGCAGACCAGCAAGACTGGCCGGAACAGTAAGGACGTCGTTCATGTACACATCGACGCTGCTGCGCTTCTGAATATCGCTCAGCTTGGGCGGGTATGTCGGCGCAGTCGGCGACAGCAAGAAATCAACCTGTACAGGCCCTTGCTTATCTTCGAGAGCGGTATCGGAAGACATTTCGCTCAGGTCAAACTGCCTGGGTTCGTAGAGCGGGTTATCCAGCTTGAAGACTCTGTCAAAGTCCCGCTGGATGAGCCGGCGTATCCTCTGCGCTTGGATAAAATAGTTGTCCATGGCTTCGGAGCTGAGGCTATAGGTTCCCAGGAGGATACGGCGCTTGACTTCGGCACCAAAGCCAGCGCCGCGAGTTTCGGAGTAGAGGGTTTCTCCGGCGGCATCTCCTTCAGACCCGCGAATGCCGTATCGCACTCCGTCGTATTTGGCCAAGTTGGAGGACGCCTCGGCCGGGGCGAGGATGTAGTATGCGCAGAGGGCTTCCTTTGTTGAAGGAAGAGATACCGGAACTACACGAGCGCCTTGTGACTCTAAGGCTGAGGCCGTAGCAATCCAAGCCTCACGTATGGAAGGGTCCAGCTCGGCGATGTTGTATTCGACGGGGATGCCAATGGTAAGCTGGGACAAGTCCGAGATGTTTGGAGAGGACGCTTTGGAACAGCGTTGGCGGGTCGCGACACTCAAGGAGGTGGGATCGTTGGGATCGTGTTCTTCGCACAGCCCCGTGTCGAACACCAGTTTCCGGATGAGCTCGACGTCTCGCGCAAGCAAGCCAACAGTGTCCAATGAGTTTGCGTACGGCACAACGCCGAACCTCGAGAGCATGCCGTAGCTGGGCTTGTACCCAACAATGCCAGTATACGCAGCCGGCAGCCTGACTGAGCCACCCGTATCCGTGCCGAGCGCAACATCTGCATCGCCAACCGCAACTGCCACCGCACTGCCTCCGGAGCTGCCTCCCGCGGACACATCCTCGCCGGTGGCCGCCAAGGGATTTCGGACCGGCCCGTGAATGGAGTGCGTGGAGTGCGAGCCCATGCCAAACTCATCCATGTTCGTTTTTCCAACTATAGATGCCCCGCGTGCCCGGAGCTGGCGCACAATCGTGGCTTCGAAGGGAGAGGCATGTTGGCCTAGGATGCCCGAGGCGCATTGCGTCGGGAACTCTTCCGTGGTGATGTTGTCCTTGACGGCAAGTCTAAAAGGCTTCGCATCGGACTTTAGCTGCGGCGGTGGAGAGCTTGGCTGGAGCTTGGCTGTTTGACGTCTGTCAGTTCAAAGTTGAAACTCTGCGTGTCCAATCTGGAGAACTAACTGCTTGCCACAAAGTGGTTGAAGGTGCTCTGTGACCGCCGTGGAGGCCACTGGCCAATGGAGCGGTTATGCCTCACAGTCCATCTATTATGAGTGAGAGCCGTACGGCGAACAAGAGCCGCCGTCATTGTTGGCTTCAAACCATGAAGGCGTCGTGAGATGTTGTAGGTGAGTCCACGCAGAGACAGAAAAAGTTGAAGTGCGAATGTCATGTCAAATGCTAAAGTCGCGGCATCTCTTGGTGGGTTGGTGGGGTCCAATTGCCCGGGAAGCTCCCCGCGTTAGTGCCAGGCACTAACTGTAAATCCCACTATAATCCTCCAGCTCCAAGCACAGCCCTTCTTCCTCAGCCTGGACTTTTTTTCCAGTACATCATCATCTGAACCATCGCCTTGGCCATAGCACAGCACGTTTGGATACATTCTCTTTCCTGCAGCTGGTCGCGCTACTGCTCCAAAGCATCGCCAATGAGCCCCAACACCCTACTGTGTGCGTAGGCGTCATGTCTGCCAAACGGGAAGTCGAGGATACAGACGGCGATACGCCAGAGCCGCAGACGAAACGCGCAAAGACGAGCAACTCCAAGACGCGCCAGCACCAGCACTCGGGCATCGATCCCACCTGGGGCCAGAAATACGTCTTTTCCAGCAGCGAGAATGCGACGACGATTCCAGAAGGCGAGGAATCGGAGTTTGAGGACGACGCAGATGCCATGGCATATCTGATGTCTGTGAGGTAAGATACTCATCTCCTCTGC
Source organism: Trichoderma citrinoviride (assembly GCF_003025115.1). Lineage (NCBI taxonomy): Eukaryota > Fungi > Ascomycota > Sordariomycetes > Hypocreales > Hypocreaceae > Trichoderma > Trichoderma citrinoviride. The sequence continues at coordinate 670,754 of NW_020194718.1, read as the reverse complement.
AGCCTGAGATTGCATCTGCTGAACAAATTTTTGAATCCTCAGACCGCATTTACTGATATGGTGAGTACTACAGACAGCAAGCTTATTCCATCCCACACCTCCTGGTTGCACCACCAGTCCAGATTGGCCCACAGCTGCCTCCCGGCTTCGATAGAGAAGAAGACGAGTCGGAGGAAGACGGCGAGATGAAGGAGGGCTTTCAAGCAAGCGACGCCTTTGACGCACCTGAATCGAACGGATTTTACGAAGATGGTGCCTACATAGGCATTTCAGACGGATGGAGAGGCAGCGGCGCCGACCAGGATGGCGTGCCTGATGACGAGAACCCTGAAGCCATCCAAAAGGCAGTGGACGAAGCGTACTTTGCCTCTATACTGCAGCAGTACTACCACCTCCGCGAAATCCTTCACACGGAGCCTCCCGCCGGTGCCGTACGCCGGCTATCACGCTCTCGAGCCACCGAGGCCTTGTCCTTTGGGCGCTCTACCATCACGCTGTGGTCCCGCCTCCTGAAAACAACCGATCCCCATCCCGTCCAAGTCGCACTCATGTCCAAAGACACGGTTCTGAAGATTTTACGCGTCATGATGAGCGGCAAGTTCCTTCGAAGCGGATACAGCATTCCTCCGAGAACAAGCCAGTGGCTCTGGGCACTGCTGGCCAGGCTGCCGGCCATGGGGGAGCTCAACCACGCCGAGATCAGCTGGATTCGCGACCTAGGCAGACGCGCAGTGCTGCTGGGGAGAAGTCTGGCGGAAATGGCTGCTCTCCGAGAGCAGCTTGCGGATACTGGGTTTGGGGTCAATGACAATGTTGATGCTAGCAGCAGTGATGAAGAAGTGGTTGCAGAGACTATCGAAGAAGGGGAGGAAGAAAGGGATGACGACATCGGCGCTCTTCCAGCAGCCAAGGTCACGACGACCGACCCACCAGCTGTCGCACGCCGCCGCAGAAACTCATCTTCGCCCATTCCAGATGCCCTTGATGAAAAAACTATGATACCCGCTGGAGAAGATGACAAAGGCGCTGAAGGCGTTGACGAGGGGGAGATCCTGGGGGCCCAGCATCGCAGCGAGGACGAGGATGAGGACGTGGCTATGGACACGGCCTCTGATTCCAGCGCCGACGAGGGTGAGGTAACCGAGCAGCCGGACGAAGCCACGTCTCTAGAGGAAGCCAAGCAGAGGCTATTGGCAAGGCTCGCCGAGAGCGAAAGCGAACGGCGCAAGGAAGAGGAGCGGAGAGATGCGAGGATGAATATGAGAGCCACGCTTACCATGATCCTCACGGTGGCTGGTGAGTTCTATGGCCAGCGAGACCTGCTCGACTTCCGAGAGCCATTTGTAGGTATGTAACGTGTCGACAATTCGTGTAAGATTCTTGTATTTAGTCGGCATGCTTGATGATATATCTTGCCGCCCTGAGATGATACTACCTAAGGTAGCTACGGGAGTATAAGCCCCCCATGAAGTTGTGACAATGATACAACCCAGTAGTATGACAATGATTCCAAAACCATCCCTTTGATCAGACCAAAGTATAAACAGATAAAACAAGAACACGAGACCTCCATTTCGAGAGTCACAGCAGCTGACTGAGCCGCACCTTGAATAAACGCCACTGCGCCGAAGCTCAAAAAATCATATGCAAAGACAACCACCCCGGTGCCAAAGATTCCCTTTCCTCTCCTGTGAAACAATCTGTCTTAGACACTCATGTCCATGGACTTTTCCGAATCGTAGACCAGGAAATTGGCGTCTTCGAAATCATCATCCAGAACCATGTTCTCTTGATCGACGACGGCCTTGAGCGTGGCAGAAGGCTTCTTCATCCGGGAGTGTGGAACGGCAATGGTCCTACTGTTGTTGTTGCCGGCGCCATCTCCCTCGCCATCCCAGAAGGACACATCTTCGTCCTGCTCATCAAAGAAGCGCTTTCGAGTAGGCCCGCTGCTCTCGGCGACGCTGTCTGTGCTCTCTTGCGACATGCTGAGCTCGGGAACCTGATCCAAAGCAGGAACATCTTCCTCATCGTACCCATCATACCCGAGTCCAGGCTGGGTGTCCATCCCACCAACTTTGTTGATGCCGCAAAACGGCAACAGTTCCTTCGCCCCGACGGGCCTCGTCGCTACCGTCTTGGTGCCGGGCGCACCGCCGGACCTTGCGTCGTTCCACACGAGGATGTCGGAGGACTTGGTCGTCGTCGTCTTGTAGCCTTCGGGGACGGACTTGCGCACGCGCATGCCCACGCTGAGGAGGTTCGCCTGGACGTTGGCCGGCAGGACGGGTCCTCGCAGAGCGGGCTCGGGAGCGCTGTTGTTGTTGCTGCTGCTGGTATTACCGCTCGTGGTGAAGAAGGATGTGATTTGGCGTTGGGTGGGATCGGCTGATGCGCCGGCGAATTGGCGCTTGTTGCGGGGGGTTGACATGGTGGGGAGCGTTGGGTAGTTGTGGCAGGTGAGTCAGGACTGAGGAGTTTGTCTGCAATTATTTTTTTGATGAAGAGAATGTTTGTTGAGAGGGTTGACGCGATTCAATGTTGGAAGCGCAATGGATTGGATGGGGAGGTTTGCGATGGTTTTGGGGTGTCGAGTTGAGGAGCTGGTTGAGGGGGAGCTCCCTCTTGTTTTTCGCCTCCGAAAGCTAAAATTGGCCAATTCCGGCTTGATGAACGAAGATAAACAAACTTCCGTTTGCGATCCGAGCTATGCAATGCGTTGCACAAAAATACGTCGATGTGCAATGACGAAGAGTGGAGAGCTTTCTGATTCGCAATTGAAAGCAAAAAGGGGACAAGGGGGTTGGTGGGCTCGGATCGTGCAGGTAAAGAGATGGGAATTTTTGGAGCAAAAAGGAGAGAAGAGGTTGGGAGGGATGCTGGGGTAACGAGAAGATTGGGGCTTAACAGCCTTGGAGAATATCGGCGTGGGGCTTTTCTTTTAGGTTTGCTGGGCTTCTGAGAGAAAGAGGCAGAGGCGCGTCATTTGCGCGACGGTTTCGCGTTAAGTGGTTTTCTGGGAGGGGGATGAGTCAGCTTGGATGCGTGATGACTTCAGTTTCAAGAGAGAAACCCTGCTGTTGATTAGCTTGGTTGCCTTACGTTGTGCATTCCTGCGGAGTATGTATACGTAGGGGGGGCAATACGGGGTCAGACGCAAGTGGAATTCAGGCATCATATTTCATGGAAATTCTACTCTTCTGTTGGCTTCTAGAAGCCGTATGACGCACAGGAGGTGACACCGGCCAGGATCTTGGTTGTCGAAGCCTAATTGAACATGTACTTAGGCAGTGCTCCTGTGATCAAGCCTTCCATGCATGCATGGCATCTAAATGACACATATTCTTTAAGAGGGACGAGGTATCTATCTCTTGCATTGAAAAGCTTGGTAGTACAAAGGTATTGCCGTTGTCAACCGGATGACTACTTGTAAGGCGTCGTTATACAGAACGGAATATAAAGCCTGCCATGGGATTGGACGGCCAATTCTGCCTTGCATCTGTCCGATTAGATTTCTAGCAACTGTTTGAAGGCCACAGGCTCTCAGATTGGGAAGATTGCTGTATTTCAATAGCTCATTCTTTCCAGTTCTTGATTCGCCATAGTACAATCACAACAGACTAGTGGCGGCATGATATAAGAAGGCCACAACAGCACACGCGACCAAGGATCCAGCTAGGCATCACAAGATGACTTTCCATGCAGTGACATTTCACATGAATGCAATTCAATTCATTGACCATGATAAGTCTGGTTCCTCCGCGAGATACAGATGACAGTCCAGTGAACAGATGTAAGCCTTCATTGAGTGCCTTCTTTGTTGGGGCTGGCTCATTCAGCTCTCCATCGTGACAGTTGGGCAGCAGATTAACAACAGATGGGCATTTCGGCAACACATCACGAATCAGCGTGCGACAAGACGGCAATGTTCGTGGAAACCTTTGAATTTCGCAAAAGCACAGTGCTATCCTCCACTACCCACTGCACTCCGGGTATGAAGCGATCCTCAAAACAGCGGTTCCACGTCATCGCGCCTAGTCCGTCCATCACAGATCCATCTAGACACTCGTTTGAAGGCTTCTCCAGCCCAAGACCCCATGCAGTGCTTTATTTTTTGTGTTCCGACCTCAAGAAAACGACTCTGTGGTACAGGCGCGTAAACGGAAAACGAGAAGAATGATGTGTGCCATGCAAGATATCCGGACCCCCAAACGCCCCTGTGTTGGGTGTTCCATCTTCTATCTGCAAAGAGGTTGATTATCTTCGCAAGGTATATTTGTCTATTCCCCCACGTCGATTGTTGCGTTGATTTGCAGATCCGAGGAGGATCACCACCGTATAACCATAAGAGTCATGAGAACCCAAGGAAAGAAAACCGCCCAGCAGGCAGTTTACTTTCTCCGGAAAGAGCAGCCCTCGGTGAGTCTGGCCTTACCACCGGTAGGCTGGCACAGAACGGTGGTGCATCCCTGGCAGATGACGACGGTCTGGGCGTGGGAGAAGACGGTGGTGATGGTGAAGCAGCCGGGGCACTTGACGTCCATGAAGAAAGATCGGGGCTGGGGAACAAGGGTCTAGACAAATGATCGAAAGGTTAGAATCTCATGTCTTTCTTCGCGATGACATCGGTTCGGTTCGTACCTTGAGCTTGTGCTTCTTAGCCTCAGAAGCGGCTGAAGGGTTGAGAAGGTCGACAGCGAGCACCTAATGAAAAATCGGTCAGCAATTCTGTTTCCCTGCGTACGCCTTGTGTCCCCTATTCCAGTTCCGCCATCGATGTTGCTCAATCCGAATCTCCCCCCAGCGCTTGGCCCAAGATGAAAAAAATCTTCGATGGCCTCATCGGGCGGCGAGTCCTCCTCCGCCATTCCGGGAATCCCCCATCGCATCGATCCATCCTTCCAGGGCGAAAAAACGTTGGAATCGTCGCTCACCATTTTGTCTGATTGTCTCGATGAAAATTTGCCGTGGAGTGTCTTGCGAGGGTCGAGTACTTGACGAAATCTGGCGACGGATTTGAAGGCTCGCAAGCTGGAGAGTAGGAGGGAGTTAAGCGAGGAAAAGTTCGGTGCACTGAGGGGGCGACTTCGTTGCTGGCCACTGGAAATTTTCCGCCCGAAGAAGAATAGCGTGATAGGGTTCGACTGCCCACCTGCACGTGACAGCAATTTGCCTCCTAGCCAATTGGTCCGAGCTGCTGCAGCTCCATCGCGCTAGAAACTGTGAATCCGCGACTGGAGAAATGTGGGGTTCTGTGCGCCGCTCTGATGGTGAAGATGAGCAAGGTGGGCGTTTTCTATGTACTCAGCAGGCAGCCAAAAAAGATGTCAGCGATTATTTTGTCTGCCTGGAGATTTGCGCGGCCCCCACGAAGCCAGCTGTCAAGGGTCCGGTGAAGCTACTTGTACGTTGGTTCATGCAGCTGTCCGCCTCTGTCCTCGGCCTTGTCCCTGAGCATAGCCTCTTGCCTGTATGACGACTCAACCTCTGTCTACCACATCACGACAATAATCACCACCATGGCTGCGCCCTCAGAGCAAAGAATCGCGGTTCCCATCGACGACCCCAACGCGGATACCGAATGGCAAGCTGCCCCGCGATCTTGGCTTGATGCGCAATGCCTCTAACCCCTCCATAGGAATGACATTCTGCGCAAGCATGGCGTTATCCCCGAGAAGCCCCCTAGTCCGACTCCCATGATCGAAGAGGCCTTCCTTGAGGCCCGCAGACTAGCACACGAAAACCGACTTGAGGGAAAAGACCTGGACGAGCTCGACGAGCTCGAGGACGACGAGGATGATGCCTTTCTGGAACAGTATCGCCAGAAGCGCATGGCCGAGCTGAGCAATCTGCAAAAGAAGTCCATCCACGGCTCCGTATACCCCGTATCCAAGCCAGAATATCAGCGTGAAATCACAGAAGCTTCCAACAACGGCCCCGTCTTCGTCAACCTCACGTCCGCTGCGGGGAATCTGGAATCAAGGATCCTGTCTGAGCTCTGGAGGCAAGCTGCCAAAGAGTATGGCGACATCAAGTTCTGCGAGATTCGGGCGAACCAGGCCATCGAGAACTACCCAGACCGAAACTGCCCTACCATCTTAGTCTACAACAAGGGGGATATTGTCAAGCAGATTGTGACTCTCATGACCCTAGGAGGCACCCGAACCAACATGCGACACATTGACGACCTACTGGTTGAGGTTGGCGCCGTGCCCGACTCTGACCTGCGAGTTGTCAAGAGGAGGAGAGCAGCGGAGGATGCGGAAGAAGAGCGACTAGCCGGCAAGAGTATCAAGTCGAGCAATATCGGCAGAGGGCAGGACGATGACGATGACGATTGGGATTGAACAAGGGATATATAGAGAGTCGGCCTTGGTCGAAGTCGACGTCTGGCGGCGAATGGTAGCCCGCAGCTATCTTGCTCAGCTACTTCTACCAGCAACTCATACCGCACCCAGCGCTCATTTCCTAGACACGGGATTCGCCGGAGAGAGCCGAGAGGGTCCCAAGTCCGGCCCTCTTCACCAATGTACACCCCGTTAGCTTGTGGAAGCCGCTATCGGTGACTTTTCCTGCTGCCACCGAATCATAGAGCCTTTTCGTGGTTCTCTATCTACACACGGCCAGGGGTTGAAACTATTCGCATCAAATCATATACGCCTGGCTTGGTTTTTGACCATCATCACAAATTACTATGATATAATCGACCCCAAACGTACCATCAAGGTCGTCTCACAGGCTGGATCGGGGACATGTGGATAATTGAGGTCAATGGCCAATATGACGACCTGGGCTGTTCTTGGTAGCATGCCCCCTATTGCTGTCTCGTACAGCTCCATGATACTACGGACCGTGCCTGACGTAATGTGATGGCGTGGGGATTTGCAACCCGATTGCTAACGAGCGCCAACCACTTATACGCCACTCCGGTCCTTGCTCCAACCAGTAATGCTGAAGTAGACAAATGGACAAACTCAATTCCAGCTTTCCACCAAAAGGGGAGCTATTTACACGAAGATGGAGACGTCACCAGAAAGCAAAAGAATCGGCATTACCGCAGAGAGAACACAGCAATATTACTAGGCATCTGCCAGAATCAGTATTGGAGCCATCGCAAAGTACAGTCAGCCGCACGCGACCCTACAAGGGGTCCAGGCCGGCGTGGGGCATTCGATCTGATATGTAATACTAGCGCTCCCCAGCTGCAAGTTATTTACATCCAAGGCCCCGATCAACGCGTTGGGCGCGTCTCCATCGCCCTGTCACGTCGTTGGATTGCGTCCTTCCAGAACAAGTCAAAGAATAAGAATTAAGAGAGGGAGAGCGCTGGAATTTGCAACCTCGCCGCGCCCTTTGGACTGTTTGTTTGGCGCGTCTGTGCTCCAGGTTGTCGGTGAGATGTCTGAGGAACCGCCGTCGTCGCCGCGCCTCCCTGCCTTCACCTTTCAGTCCCGCAAGCGCAGCCATGTGTCGCCACAGTCGTTGAGGTTCAATTCCAGCGACCCGGCCGTCTTTTCCAGCGATGACGATCCGGGGCTCGACAACTATGTCGAGGGGAGGCGGAAGAAGCGCTACGTCGGCTCGTGGTTCCAGCAGCGTCTCGACTCGGTAGATTCCAGCTTTGAAGATGGACCTGGCACAGTCTCCACCGTCCCGAACAAACGCTCCCTGAAAAGGGATCTGGACAGCGGCATCTTCCTGGGCAGCGACGCCACGGATGGCGAAGACTTGATCGAGGGATTGGAAGCCCCGGCCGTGCCAAGGCTGCCCCAAATAGCACCCCGGACCGTGCCTCGACTGTCGCAGCCTGAAATAGTGGCGCGACAGAAGATCCAGGAGTGCATCGACAGGGGCAACGAGATGGTTGATCTCTGGGGCGTGGGCTTGGAAGAGCTCTCCGACGACATCGTCAACCGCCTCGGACAGGTCACGTCCATCCCCATTGTGGCCAAGGACGTGGCCTTTGCACCGCCGGCGCCAAACTTGCAGGTGTTCCTGGCCCTGAACAAGCTGTCGCGACTGCCCGGCTCTCTCTTCGACCTTACGCACCTTACGGTGCTCAGTCTTCGCTCAAATGGGCTGACAGAACTGCCCCCGGCCATTTCGAAGCTGACCAACTTGACGGAACTCAACCTCTCCCACAACAAGCTCAGGTATTTCCCTGCCGACTTCCTGGATTTAGTCGAGCCGGGGAGTAAGCTTCGCGACTTGAACGTTACCTACAATCCCTTGTGGCGGCCACAATGCCCTAATTCATGCACAACGGATGATGTTAGTGAGGAGAACGGAGGGAAGAGCCACAACCGCTCATGGCTCTTCATGCACCACGACAAGCGCGATTACATGGTCCATTGGCTCGGCCGATCCCCCCTGCAGGTCTCCAACTCCAATGGCAGAGTTATCTCAGACTTCCGTCTTCCATCGATGGATGACGCGCCGGAGCCGTCAGAGGAACGGGTGCCCGTCGCGGTTTACATCGACGAAAAGTCTGGCGGTCCGGTATCCGTCTCTCCGCAGGAATCTCCTGGCTTGCGCAAGGGGGAGGCGACGCCCAGCTCCGTGCCCAGCCTGACGGAGCTTGCGCTGCGGAGCTGCTATCGTAGCAGCTACCTTCGCGATCTCGACTCGCTCATCCCAGACGGTCTCTCACACCTCCAGAAGCTGGTGCAGCGTACCTCGTCGCAGAAGGACATGGGCGGCTTGACTTGCTCGACCTGTCGAAAGACGATCGTGGTGCCTCCTCTTGAATGGGTTGAATGGCGGGAGCTGCTGAAATGCTCCTTCACCTTTGGGGATGCTGATGGACCCCCGCGAGCCAGGATATTCACCGACGAGGAGTTGGTGGCGCCTCTTCTTTATCGGGCGTGTTCATGGCGCTGCGGACCCAAGGATGTGAAGCGCGAGTGATTGCCGGCGCCAAGGATCAAGTAATGCGGAGAAGCCAGTCTTGTCATTTGAATGAGGCGTTGTGGGATGTCTGGATTCGTGTTTACATGATATTGCGAGGGCGTTTGTGTTTGGTTGGAGGTTGGGCAATCTTGTCTCACATGGGAGATGGTATGCATGTAGGGACTGGATTTTGAGCATTTACATGGGCAACGTCTCCAATGAAGGAGTCAATTATGGAGTTTCTAATAGGGTCAATCATGATCACGGTGGTTTCCTTCAAACCTGTATGCACTTTCACTGAATTATTCGGGATGGTGTGTTCATGGTAAAGCATGAACCGAAACAACCATATCTTGACTATTTAACTAGAGAATACCTTGGAAGAATAACATCCACATATTTGAATCCATACTCATTGTAGAGCCTCTCCGGTTTTGAGAGATTCAGTCATTAAATACCAGTTTGGTGCACTTGCAATGCAGGCACTCCCTCGATAACACGAAGAGGCATTGTGTTCAAGGTGCCTCGATACCCAGAGCTCCCAGCTTACATTCGGCAGAACCCCGGCCAAACAGCAACCCCCGGTTCCCCACGCCCATTGAGGCGAGGTGGCATTTTACTGTGGATTTCCTCCAGAAACGCCCAGCTCCCACGTTGTTCTCTTGTAAATCCATTTGCGACACCATCCCTCTTCCTCCCCCCAAACATCCACGCGGACGCTCACCAATTGCTGCATTCAGCACCTTCGAACAAGTCCTCTTGTTGCGTCAAACCTCCCTACAACAATCAATCACAATGGCCGACCAGGTTGAGGAGATCCTCGAGGTTCCCCGCGAGTTCTTCAAGGACGGCGTGCAGTTCATTAACCGCTGCCAGAAGCGTACGTCCCATCTTCCCTCTTTCTTCGAACGTGGCGCTTGTTTGTACGGCTCGAATCATTGTCGCTGGAGCTAACGCGCATTTGCCTTTTCCTTACTATAGCCGATCAGAAGGAGTTCCTGAAGCTGTGCCAGGCCGTCGGCATCGGCTTCGGTGTCATGGGCGCAGTCGGATTCATCGTCAAGCTGAGTACGTTTTCCCCCAATCTCTCCCACAGCCCAGCAATATCCGTTAGAGGAGATCAACTGTTTAGCTAACTCGAGACGCGCCGTGGCAGTACACATCCCCCTCAACGGCCTCCTCGTCGGCTCTGCATAAATGTCTATTCTGTGGCGTTTCATTTGGAGGGAAAGCACCGGGGCTTTTACGACGGAACGGGAGAAGGGCTAGCGATAGGATGATCGCTGTGTATATTTTTTGATCTTCCTTTTTTTTTTTCTTATCTCTTGATTCGGGAATGAGTGGGATGCCAATAGCATGTTTAATTGATTGGTTTGGGATATGGTGATGCTGTTGAAAAAGCGTGAGGCATGGCTTGTGATCTTGTGGGTGGTGTATCTCTGGGTTGGAGGGTGCAGAAAGTGATGTGCTTCCCTGGACATTTGTCTCTGCCTATTGGCATGTTCCTGGCGGGTTCCTGGGAGGAGGTGGATGGGGTGATGCAAGTTGAGAGCTATGGATCTTCAGGCAGGGTTCATGTTGATGACTGTCATGCCGGGTTGGATGGCCAAGACGAATATGACATTACTTCTGTTGATGAAGAGTCTATTCAAACATGCTGGAGTATTCATGGGTTTTGTTCTCTTGTGAGAATGGTTTGCTACATATTACCGAGTACTCAACAACGTTGCATGTGTCCTTTGGATTGTAAAGCAATCATGCTCGAAGAACAGCCAGCATCGAGAGCTTGGTGACTCACTAAAGACGCAAGGAGGACACGTTCACAGAGGTTGAGCAGACAGACACATATGGGTTATGCGGGAGGCCGTCCTCCGTCTCGGTCTGCAAGGAGGTTACCCTGCATTTATTTGGCGCCGTATGACTGGCGGTGGTTACGCAACATACGCAAGGCTGTCTCAGGCATTAGAACGATGAGTTGTCGTCGTAGACTCGGTATAAATCAGGGGCAAACATGCGAAGCGGAGATTTTCCACGAGGTTGATGATATCGACTCTCGCCCTCAGCCTCGATATCGCGTGTGGTTCCGTGTCACCCATCCATGGCCCGCATAGTCACTTCCCTTGACTTAGTCGGCAAAAGCAGCAGCGAGTTCGAGTCAATCTCTGTTATCAAATGCTATTATTAGAATAGCCAATGATGTCAGGCAAGGGTAAAGCAGTTGCTCTCCGAACGGACCCCCTCGTCATTGAAGCCTTGGCCGAGCACACGGCAACGATCATCTTCCTCCACGGTCTCGGTGACACCCCAGAGATCCTATTCGGGCCAATCGAGCATTGGAGGGGCAACGGCCAAGTCGACCATGTCAAGTTTGTGCTCCCGTATGCGCCGGTGATTCCTTTCACAGCGGTAAGTCTGCTCTGTGTTCGCCGGCAGAACATGAGTCGAGGGGGCTGATGTGGCATGTAGAAAGCGGGAGTGTCTATGCCTGCATGGTTTGACATTGTAAGTCCCCGTCTTCTTGACGAACCCAATCAATGTCATTCTAAGATTCTGTAATGTTAATGTGTCAGTGCTACAGAAAGTCTATAATGGTTCACCAGAGGCCCTCCAAACCGACGAGGACGTAGCCGGCATCTTCGCCAGCAGAGACTACATCCAGAGCCTCATCACGGACGAAATCAGCGCGGGAACACCAGCAGAGCGCATCTTGCTCGCCGGCTTCTCGCAGGGCGGCGCGACGGCTGTTCTCGCCGGCCTGACGTACCCCAAGACCCTTGCCGGCATCGTGCTGCTCTCGGCGTGGCTCCCGTTAGTCGACACCTTCAAGGAGTATGTTCCCGAGGAGAATGCGAACAAGGAGACGCCCATTTTTTTGGGCCACGGCGTGGAAGACAGGATAGTTACGCTGGCGCTGGCGAAGAAGAGCCGGGATGCGCTGACGGCGATGGGATTCACCATCTCGTGGGATGTATATCCGTGAGTGTTGCTGAACCCTGATAGTCTAGCATCTTGTGGTGCTGAGAATGGTCCCGGGTCATGCTAACTGTTGGTTTACACCTTGGTGGTGGGCAGCGGACTGGGTCATGCGACTTGCGAGGACGAGCTGGACGATGTCGAGGCCTTTATCGATGAGCAGCTGTCCTAGCTGGATGCTGGAAGATGGGGACACGACTTGCTGTTAGTGCTGTGTCTTGTCTTGCAACTGTTGGGACAGAGGCAGTCGATGCATGCATGTGCGTGCTTTCGTATTCGATGCCGTGCCGCAGCTGAGTTGGAGGTTGAAGTGTGGTTGAGTGGGAACCGCCTGGGAGTTGGTTTGGGCCAATGCAAGAAACGAGGGCATCTGTCCCACTTGATGGATCATCAAGTATCTGCTGTATTCCATGCATTGACTAACAACGCACTGGTCCATGCCCGTTCTGTGCTCCGCGGTCTGTAGTACATAAGGTAGGTAGATAATGCATGCTGCAACTCCAGTGCTGCTCTTCTACTCCGTATTTCCGTATCAGAGCCTGGCCTCGACAGGATCCTGAAAACTCGAAGGCTCAGCGTACATATACATACCTTACACGTACGACGCTCGCCAGCAACACTGAACCAGCCAACAGCCGGCAGCTTCAATTGTGGCTTGAACTGCCCAAAGAACCACGTCACCCCCCCCTACTTACTTCGTACATGTACCCGATGAGAAATGATACTCCTGCAATGCATCTCCCAGGCTTCCCGCATCACACGCCGCGATAAGGGCGCGACGACGGCCTTCTTGTGCCTTCTTGTGCCCTCTGCCTCGTCAATTCCACCATCTGCATTGACGTCAGGCGTCATGCGTGGCGGCTTATGGATGGCCACAGCGAACCGATCACGCTATAGGGGGGCCGCTGCAGTGGAGGCTCCAGAGGGCTCCAGAGGGCTCTTCCGGGGGTCGCTGGAAGGCCGGCGCTGTTTCTGTTTTTGCCCGGAACGTTGAACCCCTCCATCGTTCCGTCTTACCGCCCTGTGGGGGGGCCATGTGCAGGTCACTGATACCTAACGCTGGATAACCGCCTCGAACCTCAACTTGATCCAACCCATAACTGCTGTTCTTCTCGTACAAGCACGGGCACGGCATTGCAGTCTGCCATGTGCAGCGACCTGGCCGTCTTGTCTCCCAGTCCAGCGCCTGTCGAGTCTGCATCACCGTCCGTCTCAAGCGTCTCTCTGCCTGGCTGCGGCTGCTCTCACCACCACAGCGGTATTTGCGTCTAGCTCTGCTCTGCTCTGCTCTTATCATCAAGGCAGCGAAGCCCGCCCTCCATCATCCCGACTTCATCTTCTGCCATCACGAGCATCGATCGCTGCATCATCTGCTTGCTCATTCCATCACCTTGAATTTCTTCTCATCCTGACGGCATGGCGACTCCCAGTGCCACTCGACCATCCAGCCCGACGCCCTCCCAACTGCCTCCCATGCCTGAGTCTCCCGTCTATTCTCTCGCGTCGACTGCTCTCCCGCTGTCCCAGTATAACCTGCCCTTACCGCCTCCTCCGCGCCCGTCGCATGCTGTCATAACAAACGCAGACCTCGAGCGGTCACAGGAGGCGTATGCGGAGCTCTTGACGTCGGCCAAGGCCTACCGGGTTGCCCTCGCTGCCCTGTCCACGGCTGCCTCGACGTTTGGCTCGGCGTTGGAAGCATGTGCGAGGCTGAAGGAGGCGCGGTCGGAGCCGATTGGCCCTGCTGGGGCCGCCAACATGACGGCGAGCTTCACGACCAAGGGCCAATGCACGGCTGATACGCTCATGTCGGCTTCGGGCGTGCATCATCTGATTGCCAACCACCAGCAGATTCTCTCGGAGACGGTCTACCGCTCTTTCGAAGTGCCCCTGCTACACGAGCTCGACAAGTGGCAGACCGTCATCAGCGAGGAAGAGGAGACGTACCAGCACAACATCAAGGCCCAGAGCAGAGAGGTTAAGCGCCTGGAGAAGGAAGGCCTGAAGTTGCATAAGCAGAGGCGCAGGGACGTGGCGCGGTTCCGGGCCCATCTCGTCGAGTTGACTTATAAGCTCGACGGCCTGACAAGCCTGCATGCCGACCATGCGAGGACGCTGTTGAGGGAAAGCCAGGAGACGAGCGCTCGCATCGTCGAGGCGAGCTGCAGCCTTGTGCGAGCCGAAGTGGACATATTCGAAAGCTTGGCTAGGAAAGGCTGGAGTGGCGGTGGTCTGGACGATGTCCTGGAAAAGGGCCAGGACTTGTTTGCCATTGAGGACGATGGCGCTCATGGCGCTGGCGCAAGCGGCGGCGAGGGAGTTAAGCTCTTCTCTATCCTGCCGCCCAAGAGCATCCTCGCGGACACGACGTCTGAACAACGAAGCGAGAGCCTGATGATGGACGGTGACCGCTATCAGTCGCTCACCGCCATGGCTTCAGACCCCAAACCAAGCGGGGGCGACTCGGAGAGCGTCTTCTCGGCCGACTTCAACAAGCCGCGAAACGCGCGCCCCTTTTCTCCGCAGCCGATTCGGCGGGCGCCCACAGACGTAACGTTTGACTTGTTGATAGGTCCGGCGTCTCCCAATCCACAAGACGACCTGTTCCCGCCCGTAACGCGCGAGGGCATTAGGGAAGAAGACGGTGACGGAGATGAAGCTGGTCATCAGCACGGAGATGAAGAGACGCTTGGGGAGACGAGGGATCACACTCCCTCTGATGACAACAGCGGGGAGCCGAATGAGAGGGAGTCTCAGCATGGCGAAGCAGGAGAACATGAAGGACATGAAGAACATGGAGCTCTCGAAGAGCATGAAGAGCATAAAGCACGCGAAGAGCATGAAGAGCTCGAAGCACATGAAGGATGGGGAGAGCAGCAAGCACATGGAGGATGGGGAGACCACGAAGCAGACCGCGGAGCAGACCGCGCCAGAGAACTTGACAGAGATCACGACGACCAAGAGAGGCATGACGATGACGAAGAAGGGGAAAGAGGGAGACCGCTGACGTTTAACTCGCCCTTTGACGACAGAGACTCGCTCAATCCGATGAACGACTTGGAGCTCTCTCCTGAGGCGACGTAGGGGCATGCACTTGGGAGGTAGACGCCTCACCTTTCCTTTCCTTTTTACTTTCTCCTTTTGTGTATATCGTTTCCTCTTTCTGGTCTCTTTTTCTCCTCTATTTCTTTGTGTCTCTGGCATGGCTTGGTGTTGGTTTTCTCGGCCATCGATATGATTGAATGGCTTTTACGAAATGATTTTGACAAAAATTGTGTCCCAACCTACTTTCTCCTTTTCTCTCCATTCTTTGATATGAAAGAGCGTGCATTCCTGGAAGGGCGGCCCAAAAAAGAATCTCTCCATTTGTGTTACACTGTTTCTCTCTCTCTCTCTCTCTTCCTCTTTCATCTTGCATATCTAGAGGGCTCTCTCTGTCTGAAGGACTGGCACTTAGATATACATACTCCAAAAGTGATGGCGCCTTTGCACGAAAGTTATGAAAACAAAACCCCCAAAAAAAGTCAACGATATAATTGTATGACTGGACCAAACCAAGGAAAAACTCTCATTTACAGAAACACCACGAAACCCCATAGAAGAGAAGAAAAACGGGAGGTATAAAAAAAAGAGGTATTCATCTTTACATACATGCGTATCCCTTTCATTCCGCCCAGTAAAAAACAAACAAGAACGCCTACAAGAGTTGTCATGATTGGAATACCTACCCTCTGATGCTTTAAGGTTGCGAGGTCTTTTCCTCTGCCTCTCACTTTTCTTCCCCCTTTTTGCGCTGTTGTGTTTCTCTTCACGTCTCCACAGAAGGCTGATTTGGAAGACTTGCTTCGTCCTTTCCGCTCGGACCCCTTTTCATTCGCATAAAGGAATTGTTTCCAACTTCGAACCTCGAATGATAAAAAAACCGGGGGAAAAAAGAAAAGGAACAGAGAAAGGGAAAGATTAAAGACGCTGCACATGATAATTCAGCCCGCCGCTCCATCCTCGCATCTCATCCCTTTCAATCATCTTTATCAACGCTATACACGTCCCCCTTGAACAGACTAAACGTCGCGTCAAGCCACCAGATAATCTTCCAGTAAAGACTGGCGCGGCCCCAGTCAAACTCGCCCGTCTCCGTCCTCGGCACCTCGTTGCCAATCATGCTGCCGGAGAACCACTTTATGACGGGCAACGCGTTGAGGATGCGCTGCATGACCGACTGCTGCGGCAGGAGGGCCTGCTCGGCGGGGAGCAGGCGGGCTTTCCGCGCCGTGGGGATGCGTCGGCAGAAGATGCTGTCTTCCTGGTCGAGCTCCAACGGCTCGAAGCCGGTCGTCGTCGTCGTCGTCGTCGTCGTCGTCGTCGTCGTCGTCGTCGTCGTCAGCGGGAAGGGGATGGGGTCAGTGATGGTGGCGCTGGAGCCGTGAGAGTTGGTCGTCAGGGTGGCCGAGTTCATCGTCTGGCTGGACTCCCTGGACTCGGCCGGAGAGAGGTCGAGAAGACGGCTGCTAAACGTCGTGGGGAGGCCCGACACGGACTTGCGCTTCGCGGGGCCCAAGCTCGGCGGCGCAAAGCTCGGCACGCTCTTTGACCGCCCCTCGTCGAGCTGCTCAATGTCCGGGCAGGCCTCGTCCTTGACGGGGGCCGTGACGCCGCGGTACGGCTCCGCGTACACGAGGTGCCCCAGTATCCTCTGCGGGCTGGCGTACAGGGCGGCGTTGCCGGCCTCGGCGCTGGCAAACGTCACCTTGACCCAGTGCTCGCCGCCGTCGGCGCGGTTGACCAGGGCGCGCTCCTCGGGGGTGAGGTTTCGGCGGCGCGTAAAGGCGGGATCGCGCAGCTCCGACTTGTACCGCCGCTGGGTGGAGGGGGGTTCTCGCGGGTAGTCTTCGAGGATGAGGCCGGCGAGGGATTCGTAGTGGGCGATGGCGGCGTACTGCTGCGTCGCCGAGCGGTAGCCCCTCAGGATGAGCTCGACGGGGGACGACTTGACGGCGGCGCGCGGCGGGACGGCGTCCTCCTGCGCGCCCGAGGCGGTGCCGGCCTTGCGCTGGTTGGAGCCGGAGGCCGGGTTCGCGTTGGCTTTGGAGACCCAGTCGTAGAAGAGCTTGTCCGCGGCGGCGAGGGTTGGATTCTCTCGGCCACGAGCCGGAGTCCCTGTTTTAGAGCGAGACCGTCTTGTTGACTTGCCGAAGGAGCCCGTCTCCGCGACGCTGCGCCGTGTCCGGGTTGTGCCTTCGTGTCTGGGAGGAGATGACTGGTCAGAAGTGATGATCCAGAGAAGAGAGAGATTGAAGAATGAGATGGCAGATGGGGGATGCTTACGGATAGATCATGGCATATGGTCGCTTGACGCCGTCCTCGCCGACGTAGCATTCATCGTCGGGGACGTTGTGGAGGATGAGCGGCGCCATGGCGACGAACAAAGGCGGAAGAGAGAGTGAGGATGAGAAAGGATAGCTGCCTGAGGTTTCGGGGTGAAAGGCGAGAGCCAGTGAAGGCGCGACGCGAGGGCCAGAGATTGGGCGGATGGGCGAGATGCAGAGGCCCGGGAGGTTCGATACGAAATTCTGGAGCGAACAGAAAAATCCGTGGCACAGCAACACAAACAACAGTAGCAGCTAGAGTCACCAGCCACAGAGAGCTGGGGAAGCGCCACGATTGCCGATTTTCGAGAGCTTCAGCCACTACTAGCCACGACGGCTGACTAACCTTGCTCAATGGTGCTCGGTACCTGTGCTCGTATTATTGTCTTGAAGTCATCGCTGCAATTGTCTCTTTGATGCCCTGCCGCAGGTAAACTGTGCAGAGTCCGAATCAATTTCATCTAGTGCTCCTACTCAATAAGACGTGAGATTGGATGTTCTCATGATTGGCGGCCGCAGTCGGCATCTTTGAAAGGTCCAGTCACCGGCTCAGCAGCTGCCGTTGACGCTCTCTTCCAGATACTGCAACGCTGCGCTCGTTGTTCGGCGGAAGCCTCTTGTCGACTTCCCCCGCGATGAATCCCGAGTTACGTTTTGCACCTCAGCATCTGGCGTGTTTGAGCAACTTGCCTCATAGTGATGTTATCATGGACTGTCGAAAGAAAATCATTGCTTTGTTTGACGAGGTCGATCTTTGTGGGTAAAAATGACCGCAGAGCTGAATCGTAGATCCTCGATTTCGATCCGATGGAGGTGGAACCGCGGTGGACGTGGTGAAGAAGTACCGCATAGAGCAGAGCAACTACATCCCCATACTAGGTAGGTACCTTATGTTTTCTTGAGTGTCATGGACACCGGTTGCAACATTATACACAATACTCGACGAAACCCTGGCATGTCGAGCGAACAGCTTACCGACGGTATCGCGAACTGAGAGTTTAAAGATTGACACGGTAGTATATTTGCTAAATGTCAAGGAGATGGCGGACTTGTTCGTCCAAAGTTTTGGATGGGTGGTTGTTTGCTTAAGTCTCTTATATATTGTGTAGGTAGCAAATCTTCTTCAATCCCAATCCATCATCTACCTCTGCCTCATGACAATCTACTAACTAATATTGTACGCGTAATAACTCGTCTGTGATGACACTGTTGAAGCAAGATGTGCAAAGTATGACCCAGCTGACTGTCCTATCGCTGCTACTTCTCAAACCCTTTCTCTGCGGTGAATATGTGGACCTATACTGGAAGAGCAGGAACATGGAATAACGCAACGCTCGCTCCGCCTGAATAGCAAAGCAGTTGCTACGAAAGCCGCCCATTGTAGATGGCAATGGCCACGGTCTTGACATTTATTGAGGGACCTCTTCTGCCCCGTACTCCATGCGTTAAGCAACCCCCCTCCCCCCCTTTGACCGTTCAAACAAGGGAAACCCAAACGCGGTGCAGCCGGCACTCAGCCAGCCCTATTCCCTCCCGTCTCTTCCGTCGGCCTAGCCGATTCCTTCAGCTGATACTAGCAAGAGCTACTACTTCTAGTACTATCATGAAGTTCACATCTTTTTTTTTTTTTTCTAATAAAAGAGTACTACTACTGGTACCATTCACCGCCTTATGTCTCACTCCCTGGTTTTCCGAATCGTGATTCTACGCGCAAAGCGCCTCCTTCTCAGTCCAACGACGTCTCACCCCATCCCATGTAAATCCGATCCTCAGGCCGACTTCGGCGCAAGCATCAGTAGCCTCGCCCTCGTCAATATACAACAGGCTACAAATACATATCCCGTTACCAAATCATTGGAATCCTACAACCGAGTCCAGACCCTCTCCAGCCCATGAAATCTGACAAGGTACCTCATAGGAAGACCCTGTGAAGCTGTCTTCAGGGATCATGGATCTTACTCGTACATCATCCTCACCACAACATCCCCGACCTAGTCCAGTCCCGCAGAAAGAAGACAAAAGAAGATCACAAGCCAGAGGAGAAATGTGAGCAAGGGCACAAAAAAAGGGCACAGGCAGTGCTACTGTCCGGTATGTCGGATTCCGCGACTTCCTACCAGCTATCTAGGAGTAGTACTAGTAGTACTAGTAGTAGTCGGGGAGGCGCAGGGCAAATTGGTCTGAAAAAGATTTGATAGCTGCAAAGACTAACACGATTCTCGAACTTGTTTGAACCCGCCCGGCATCGCCCTTTGACTACTTTAGCTGAGATCGCGGCACTAGGAAGGAAAATTTTCACTACTACTACTACCGCTGTTCTTTTTGCTTTTCCCTTTGTCTTACCATTGGATTCCTTTATTTTTTCTTTTTCAGGTGTTGTCTAATTGATCTCGCAACTAGATAAGTAGCTTCCCAAGCCAGGGAATCCCGACAAGCTCCATCCATCCCCGGGCGTGGAAGCAAAAACGGAAAAACAAACATGATAGAAAATTTCTTTTTGTAAGATACTCCGTAGAAGGGGATCTAGATCTCAGCTGCATTGGTCCCAACAACACGGCTCACCGATGATGGATGTGACCCCCAGCGTCCCATCCAACATTTCAGAGGCATGTCTGCACAAGCCCTCCCAGTAAACCCAACACAGCCTGAGTTTCTTCCTGCAAGGAAACAGGGCTGGCTGGCTGGCAGGCTGCCGCCCCATGTCCCTCATCTCCCGGTTGTTGGCGCTGATAAGCTTCCCCTTCGATTCCCGGGAAAAAGGAAAAACGTAAAAGATTACAGCCGTGATAATTCGAACTGCTTATTACAGTCTTTCTTAGCATTTCGAGGGGAGTGACGTACGATGGCATTTGTAGTTCTTGGTAACCTTTTGTGCCGTGCCAAGAACGTACCTCGTAGAGAGCGTATTCGGCTTGAGCAAAGAATAGGTACGCAGACACGGTAAACGAGTAGTAGGTGCCGAGTCATCCAGCTTGGCGATGGCAAAACATGATAATCACGACAACAACAACAACAAAAAAAA
>NW_020194718.1:421143-650404 GCF_003025115.1 Trichoderma citrinoviride | reverse complement strand
AAAAAAAAAAAAAAAAAAAAAAAAAAAAAAAAAAAAAAAAAAAAGGAAAAAGCGAAAAAGGAACAAAAAGTGTTAAAGAGTACGAATATGTGGCCTTGAACCAGGTTATGACACCTGTTACAGCCTGGATAAGTGTACGGGTACGACGATACCGTAAACACCTCACTTACACGTCAAAGTCCTACCACATCTCCGTGTGCAATCAAGCACCGACAACCGTCAATTACACAAACGTCAAAAGAAACCCAACCAATCAATGTCTCCCCATCCTCTTCCTCGTAATTCCTACCCTTTTCCCCTTCTTCTCTTCTTCCCTCTTCCTCTTCACACCCCCTGCCCACCCTCGAGTCGTTATTAATAGCACAACTCACGACTCACCAGCAGCAAAAAACCCGCCCTACATGTACGATATCCACCCACTTCTTGCCCACCCCGGCCCCGGCTCACGGTCTTGCCGAGCCATCCCAGGTCAGGTCACGATGCCGGAGGAGAAGGGTAAAAAAAAAAGAGAGACAAGGCTGCTGAGAAAAAAGTGTACTAGTCAGGGGTGGCCATGGTTGAGCCGCGCCAAAGGTGGTCGCGTGGCTCGGCAGCTCGTACCTGGAACTGACTGATGGTACCTTGCATGCAATGGCTTGGTTTTGCTTGGCTCTCGTACTTTCGGCACGTCGTTGCCCGGACGTGTGGGGAGAGAGGCGATGACGATGACGATGCCCAGATCAGCCAGCTGAACAAATCGGCTGGAATGGGCGAGAAAATTTTCTAGTCACTTCGCGCACAGGGATCAGCGTCATGGTTGGTTGTGCTCTGTATTGATAGAAGATTCATGAGCAGGGTATTGAGGGCGTTGTGCCCATGTAAGTAGCTATAGCTAGGATAGAGTAGGTAACGTAAATAGATGCAAGGAAATGTCAAGGCAGAGTCAAATTGACAGACGTAGTGTAGTAGTTCCGTGCCCACCACCCTTGGGTATCCCAATGAGAGCCGATTTCCGCCCCAGCCGTCGCTTCGTTCCAAACTCCCAGGTATCAAGCAGAATAAAACAGAAAATGAAAATGCAGTGTTGCAAGCGTTGCTTCTTTTTATGTGGCCATGTTCCGAGGCCGCCGCCAAGTACCGATAATATCCCTCCCGTATGTAATCCCAGAACAGAAAGGAAAATAGACAAGTAGGCTTTGCGTGTAGCGTAAGTAGTTTGTAGCGTAAGTAGTTTGATGATGTTCTTCCAGATTAAAACGCCGGTAAGAATAAATATGTGCTGCGAGAAAAAAAGAATATACTGGCTGATGTTGATAGGAGATTGATGTAGTTGTCGTCATGGTGAGGCGTGATTGACTTAGAATGTGTCCATGTCGTCGCGATGGAAGACAACGCCTCTTCGTTTCCAGCCTCCACGCCTAACATAGTCCTCAAAGCTGTCGATGGTCCTGAATGTCGGCCTCTTGGGGACTGTATTGGAGGTATCGGTCCGAGGTGTAGATTCGCCTGCGGCTTCAGCTTGGTCGGCATCCGCGTTGGCGCTTGACGAAGCAGGCTCAGACATGCTTGTGCTGGGAGTAAGATCATCCAGTGACTCTACTGATGCAATGGTAGACTCGGACCAGCGAGACCGGGGTAGGGCAGGTCTGCTGTTGATGTGCATGAAGAAATAATCCCGTGGCTCGTCACCCTCATAGTCGTGGTGGCTCACGGGACTAGCATGAGGAAGCTCCATGACGAACTGGGTCTGATCCTCATCCTCGCCATCAAAATCTCTCTCGGAAGCCTCAAGGTCGCTGCTGTCGGTATCCTCGCTGTCGTAGAATGTGGGCGCAGAGTTGTAGTGGTGCTGGTTGAGTGGGATGAAAGGCCGGTCGTGCAACCTTTTGGGGGGTTGGGAGGCTGAGTGGATAGAGAAAGCGTCGAAGCTGGAAGCAGTGCCGCTGTTGGTGGCCAAGCGAGGAGTGAAGCCGCGGATGGTAGATGTTGATGAATCTGAAGAGAATGACCGGTCGGATGTGGAAGCGAGAGAGCAGCCCGAGAAGGAGACCTTGCGGATGTGCAGGTCCCGGGGTTTGGATCCCCGTCGTTGACCAAGGCCACCAAAGAGAGTCATGATGGCGATGGCAGCTGTATAGATGCTTTGGTGTGTGGGTGTGGGTATGTGGTGTGAGTGTGTGTAAGTGTAGTTGTATGTGCGAGTGGGTGGTGTATGTCGATTGTGGTATGGATGAGAAAATAGCTGAATCGCTGGATGGCGGATGGTGTTGATATTAAATATGCTAGTATATGCGCAAACTCAATCGCTCGTGCAGAGCTAAGGCGGATCGATCGGTCCAACTAAGTTGCAGAGGGAGGGGGATGTGATGTGTATGATGTAGTCGTGCGTGCGATGGCGTATCTGGCACACAAATGCAGGAGGTGGCGAAACAGGTAGCAGACGATCGGAAAACGCTGATTAGTCCAGCGAGCGTTGCAAGTCCAAATCCTCGCCGATCTGGTGCTTTGACTGCTCTCGAGCTGAACTCTTGGAGGGTATCGATGAAGGAGGCCGTGATGCAGGAACTCCCGGACTGCCGAGAGGAGACGGCCTCATCCATATATGTGTAGACAGTCCATGATGCTAGTAGCCTGCGTGCGGAGTGTGTGCCAAGAGGGGGAGGGGCGTGTACCAGTTCCAGTGGGCGTGAGAGTTGCCGGGCTGGTAAGCATGGGCATCGGATGGAGCCTGGACCGGGCGGTGGCTTTGATCGGCTCTCGTCCTGCACACGCTGCGTACATACGTACCTGCGAATGCTCGCCATGTCTTGCACGGTTCCTGCTGGTGGGCGTCTTGCTAGGCCTTACGGCACCATGGCCTCTCCACATGGACGCCTCCGATAGTCGTGATGACTCCCACCGAGGCATGCCGCCGTCGTGAACCTTGGTGTTCATGGCTGTGAATCCCCTCTCCAGGAATTCATCCACGCCCGGAAGCTTGGACTTCGCCGACCTGAACTCGGCCGGTGCTGTTGTGGCTGCCGTCCTGTCCATTGCGTCGGGCTCTGTTACCAACAGCTTTCTGGAGTATTCCAAGAGTCCGGTGCGGCGGCAGCAGCTAACGACGCATCGATGATGAGATACCCCAAACTACCCATCCTGTGTGTGAGCGTGCGTCGTCGTTGATTGGGGCGATCAAACAAAACGAAACAAGTCGCCCTGCGCCAGCATCCTGGCTTGCCTGGTCCTCCTCCAAGCTAACTGAGCCCTCTTAGTCCAGGCCAAGCCAGCCAAGGCCACACCTCGTAATCATGGGCTGAGGGAACCCCGGTCGCCTGCTGCTAGGAATAGTCGACTAGACCAGGGGCCCCCGGTGGCTTCACGCTGCCAAAACCTTGCGGACTGTACATAAAGTGGTTGCGTGGGTCGACGTCATGCCGAAAGGCGCCCATGCCCAGCGCATTTCACGACGCCCGCCATTTGCCGTTGGACTCTTTTGTTCCTGGAACTGCTCCCCATCTTCGTACTCGCAACAGGATCTGATACAGCATCCTCGCTCACAGTCAGCACGGCCTGCGAAATGAAAGGCTACCGGGCAGGCAGCAATTACCGCTGGGCCACGGTGTTCAAGCTGAGCGCCCCTCTGAGAGTGCCCGCAGAAGGCCTGTAGAACGCCTTGAGCAAGGCCTGGAGAGCGATGCGACGACAGCGTTGGGCCGCTGCATGCAAGGGACGAGGTGAGCAGCTGTGAAGAGTGGTGTCAATGTCTTGGCAGGGCCATTGCACGAAGCGATGTGTGGTGGTGTCTCGCAAGAGGCGCCACTTGAACTTGCCAACCTGCATCGTGATGGTCAAGGTCAAGCCCGTTACGAAGTAGTGTGTCTCTCGTCTGTGCCGTGCCTGGAGCGATCGCTCAGGAACCGGCGTGAATCGGGCTGGCGTTATCAGTGACGAGAATTGCCTTTTCGCGGCGATAGGTTAGCAGTCAGCTGCACTGCACGGCTGGACACGGCACCGGCGGCAGGCCTAAGGGCATTAGCAGCCACCGCGGGAGAGCGAGGATGATGGCATGATTCCATCGTGGCAAAAGGCAGTCTATCCGGGCAACGGAGAGAGAGCTGTGCCTGGAGGTGATTGACTAAGATAGATAGTCATCATCTATCTTCTACTACTAGTAGTATCTATCTTTTGTTAGCACCATCTCATCGCCTGGGAGATGCCCGAGGTTAAACTGGAGCATCGCGGCAGGCACGCTTCCCCTCTGCCTCTTGCCGCAGCTGCCTCGACTACTAGTACTAGTGCGAAGTCGTGCTCAGTATCCATCTAGCACATGGCCACGCTACTGCGCGATTGGCAGGATAGCGAGATACTCTCCAGATACGGACAAGTGATGATATGGAGCTGTGCGGAGCAACTCCTCCCTGCCTTATTTGTGTGGTGATGATGCCCAAGACAGGCCAAAAGCAACTCCGTCTTTCATCTTACAAGCAGGCATCGGTATGAGTGCAGCAGGGCAGCTTCAGCCTTCTCGCTGCTCCCGTCGCATCAAATCAAACCACGGCCGCCCTGCCATCGGGTCGTCCGAGGCTGAGAATCCAGACCGATCGATCAAGAGCCGACACGACGCCAGATCTGGCCTTGCATCCATGACCCAATCAACGGCTCCATTGGATTCATGCTCCTTCGCAGAGTTTCTTTTTCCCGCTCCTCATCTTAGTCGAGGGACAGCATGCCATTTCCAACGCCATGAAAGCCTGGACGCAAGCGAACCAAAAGAAAGTCCGTCCCGCTGCGCCTTAGCCAGATCGCTTAGATAACGACTCCAGCAGGACAGGGGTGTCGGGACCCGTGGCTTGGACCAACGGCGCTCTCATTCGCCGTGACGGCTTCCCCTCAACGCCTCTCAGGAACCATGGCTGCGCTGTCAAAACTCAAAAGCTGGAGGGGAATCAGTTTGCGGAGCAGGCGAGTGATGGGCTCACGCCGAGTGTCCATGGGCTGATTGTTGATTGTCGGCCGAGGCCTTGACGAATCCCCCGAGACTCAGTTTCACAGCGGCGTTGCACCACCGCAAGCCATCATTCCTGAGGTCGCCCTTTCGGAGAAACGAAGCATCTCACAACCCCACGTTTTCCCCTCTGTCCGGGTCCTGTAACCAGGAACCCAAGACCTCGGACATTGAGCCAATCAGCAAGCCGGGATGGACGGTCTGCGAAGAGCAGTGAGGGAGGGCAATGGATTGCACGGGCCTGCCCAACTTGACAGCAAGCTGCAATCTCTGCCGAGTGCGACTTCGTATGCATGCACGCCCCTCTCTGTTGCTACTCTGGCGAGACCTGCATCATTGACAGCTCAGCCGCACCAGCATCTCGCAGCCGCACCCAATCTCATGAAATTTTGCATCTTGATGGGGTGTGGACGCTCAGTGTCGAGCTGATCGCCATGGTGTTGTTGGCAGCATGGAAGCACACCGCAACAAGAGATCAATCCAATCTTGGGTTATGCGCTTATCTTGAACCACAACTGATCTGTGCGTCTTCTGCGTCGCCGACCTTTGGGGAACCCGAGCCTGAACAGTCACAGAGCAGCAATATGAGACATGGCTCATCGCAAGCTGCCGCCCGCGTCGGGCCTTTCCAGGTGCGACAACTTTGTGATAACACCGCCCTTACCAAGGAGGGCTGCCATGTAAGGGCATCACAACCTCTACCCTCTGAAGCTTCTGGATCACTTTGACGTCGTCGACAGTCATGGGATATGGGTTGCGACAAGGGGGGAGCGTTGCGATGATCACCGGCGACCATGCAAGCATCTTCAGTAATACCCTTACACTTGCTTTTCATGGCCCCAATCGTTCAGCTGCGGGAGACAAGCACCCAACAGCTACCATGACAAGACAACGAACCCCGCGCACCAGGTGGCCGGCTCCTGCACGGCCAACCTGAATGGCTTCTTTGGGCTTTTGTCTTTTTGACACCATGCAACACGCAAGATGCGGCCCCCAACGCCAATATCCTAAAATTGCGCTTCAATATTCTTTCAGCCCCCCCCGCCGCCTTGCCTGATGTAGGTCGTGCAAAGCTCTCGAGCTTGGTGGTGCATCCATCTCGAAGGGAGTGCTACCTACCTCCTATGTACTGCTGCTAGCATATGCATGTGTGTGGTCACAAGGACGACGGCTGCAGGTACGGCGCAGGCTAGAGCTGCAGGCAACCCAACATGCATGCATGGCCGATTGCCGTGACGCTGCGAGCCGCAGCCTGGTTGCGTCGCATGACAGCGCCGTGTCATTTCTGGGTGCTTGACAGGCTTGACAGGATCCAGGATCCGGGCTCAAACTCGACGACGAGTCTGCAGCCTTTCAGACATAAGGTACATGCGAGCGCGACGGCCACTGTTATGAGGACGGAGCACCTTGTGCGCCGTACTGGCCAATATCGCCGACCTCTGTCGGGATTATCATACGCGCGGCGCTCATCACGAAAGCCACGCCTAACAAGACTGAACCCTTCCTGCGGGATGCAGTATGAATGCTCGCACACATGCCTGCAAATGGTAACCACCACCACCGAAAAGCATTCGTGCTCGTACTTTTGTTTTGCCGGGCCAAGCCGTCGGCAACAGCACCAAGACGAGTCGGCTGCCTCTAGCGGTTGCCAGTCAATTCTCGTCACATTCACGCAGGGTTCCATGTCGAAGTCGCAAGATCCGACAGCGCGGTCGCCAGGTCTATGGACACACGCAGAATTCCAAGCTCACGGGACTTTGGGACTGCTACCCACGTCGCTCCCACATTGTCGGACTCGTCACTTGATCACTTGGTCATTTGCCCGTCGTAGTCTGCTCCGCGCTCCGTGCCCAGCCCCCATGGCCATTGCGACCCTTGCGTCTCTCCTCAAACAATGATGTACGTACTTCTTGTATGTGCTCTCATGGCCCAAGTTGGGCTTATTGACATGCTGTCCCTTGCTGCTGTTGGGGCGAAATCCAAGTCCACGGTCCCGTCATCACACAGCTTCTGCACTTCTGGCACGGGAAGTAATACAGACTAATCTACACAGTCACCACGACTTTTGGCCGCGCTAACATTCTTCTCCCTGTGTTACACGGCCGTGATCCCTCCCGTCGCTTCCAGGACCATGGTAAGCAACCTGCGCAGTCTGTCAGGCGTCAACTCCGCTATCCGCAGCAACCGCAGCTTTGGTTCTTTGCCTCCGCTTCTCTACTGCTGACGGGGTGCGAAACAAACAGACGAGGAATATGTATCTCTCCACGTGCGGAGCGTCTTATCAGGGGGGCCACAAGGCTCAAACGGATCCGCGCTGTCGAGATGATCCCACGCCAGCGCCGGCATGATATCGAAAGGAGCGCCTGTGAGGGCTTGAGCCGCTGCTCCCGCGGCCAGCAACTCTTGTCCCACCGCCCGGCTGTCGCGATGCTCCACAAGTCTGTGAGACTTTGTCTGCCCTGTTTGCCTGGTTCTCCCGAAGCCGAATGAGCGCCCGCAAAGCGTGCCGCAATCGTCCCGTTGGGAGCTAGTACTCTTTGTGCTCTGGTTGAGGGCACTAGGCGCAGGGTTGAGACGCTTACATACCGTTGTGCCGCTCATTGCTGATGACAGATCAAGGAGCAGATCAGGGCCCTTTTTCGAAATGACAGGACGCGTGTTGATGGTTAAGAAGGGTGATGGGCAGATTCTATATGTGTTGGCTCACGTCGAACTTGGCCCAGTGCAGTGGCATGCCCAAACTCCAATGATACGACTGCCTTTGCATCGGCTCTTGGGTGGACAATTATAAGCCATCTAGAGGTGGTTTGAACTATACTGAAGTCTTACCAACTGCCACTAGACCACCAGGGACGGGATTCAGAGGCAAAAATAGATGCCGCATCCTAACAGCCGAGGACCCCGGGACCTTGCTCTTTCTATAATTGCCTCCGAAGTCAAGCACTCGTGTCCTCCGGGCCTTGATTATCCCATCGACTAGGGTCCCAACATGGACATGCTTCTGGTATGATAGATACCCTGGAGCAACTACTACAGGCTTCTCCGCACATTTACGAGTGACATGCTGCATGGTGATGCGAGCTGCGTTTTATGGTAAGGTTGCTGACGAGATAATCTATCATCTGATACAGATGTAAAGATTCAATCCAAAGAAACTTGGGTTCGGAGTCATCTTGTCAACTATTTGATTTGATTAGAGGTACCAGGGTAGTCGTGGGCACGATGACGGGCTGATGATACTCGTGCCTTACCCTGAACAGTCCCCGTTAGTCGAGAAACGGAATTTGTAATTTGTGTTATCTGTATGGGTGTAAGTGTAGATCGTACGGCAATTTGGGGGACTGGGAATTGCAAATACCTGTTTTGTGGCGTTTTGGCTTGGATTGCCTGGGATGTATGTAAGCGCTGGGCTCATAACGCAGTCGAGTGAGGCTGATGGTATGGACACTGGCTGTTTGATCGAGGTAGCACAAGCACATAGTAACACGAATTCATGGTAACTCTTGAATTAAGAGAGAGAGGAGCTCAGGTAATACTGGTATGGTATTTGGGTGATAGAGTGAAGTGAGCAGTTCCTTTCGACTCTCGGGGAGCTGATTGTATCAAAAGCCATTATGACTAGCGGTTTCTACCTAAGGTACCCTTTGATTAGGTACTGTCCAGTAACAGATGAGATGTGAGTTGGTCTACCTGTGCTGTACCTTGGATAATCTCAACTACACAGGTCTTCTAAAGATGGTCTCAAATAGCAGTGGGATTCCACGTTGTTTGGTTCACCCTTGCTCAGCCAGCCACAACATCCCGTCGACCCTCCTATTCCTCCCCCTCACTCGAACATGGAATATCTATTCAGTGTGTGTGTATTACCTTGAAGCCCGAACGGATAAATAATCCCAATCAAAACAAGCCTCAACTCCAAGTTACCTAAAGTATGTACGCGTACAACCCTTATTTCACCCTCACCCTCGCACAAAGGCACTGAATAATATGTGATGAGTATCAGAAGAAAAGAAAGTCAATTCCTACAAAGGTGGAATTCTCTACCGAAATAAGCAAATTGCTGCAAACCCTGCGCCCTCATGTGTCAATTGATTCTGTGGAGTGCATACGTACATACAGACAGGCAGCTTACGGGTTACATTGCAGGTTATACAGGGTGCATGCAGGCTGCGAAGGGAGAGACAACCCGACAGCTTGGGCTCGCGCGTGATTCGTCTCGCTTCGCTTACTTCTCGCCAGGGGGGGCTTTGGGACTTTGGTTCCCTGGTAACATTGTCGAACATGTATGTATTCAGTCCTTTTGTGTGATTTTTTTTTTCGCTTGGTTTCTTTCACGCTCAGTATTTGTATGAATGGATGTATGGACAAATGTATGGAGCAATGCTCGTACAGTAGATGATGCATTCTCAACTTCATGGTATAAGTGGCTGTATACCTACCTTGCTGCCTGACACTCACTCACAGCCATCCCCATCTCTCAATCACCCAACAATCCCGATCCCAATTCTAAGAGAGAAAAAATCAAGCCATCATTTCTTACCAGCATCTACCCAGTCTTCTAAGAAAAGAATACAAATCACCCATCACTCACACTCCTACACAACACACAAACATTCCCGCATCCCCTCCACCCTTGACGGCACGGCACGGCGTTCTTCCCCTGCATTATTCCATGGTCAGCAGAAAGAAAGGCACCAACAAGGCAACGCCCAACTTCGCTCTTCCCGAAGAAAGGAACAAAGGACCCTGGGTTCTTTTTCCCGTCCCTGTCAGCCAATACATGCCCGTCTCTCTATCCTTCGTATGTGCGGCACTACATATATCTGTGTGTGTGATACTTGTCCGGGCTGGGATTAGTACGGGAGTTGACCTCTTCAAAGTCGGCGCCCGCAAATGCAAACAAAGTGGTGTGCATGTGCGGATATATCTCCTTAAGTTCACCCATCCCGACTGACAGGCCTGCCCCGACAGAGCCTGGATTGACGTGTCACACTATAAGACACAAGTTTGTGTTAGTATATGCCTGTTTTTAAACAAGAAGCTGTGTGACACAAAGGACGACACCCGGTTCTTCTTCTGCTTCCGATAATTGAATTACCCCTGGCTATATAATCGTACCACTGGATTTTTTGTCCCGAGTTCTAGACTATTCGTACATGCACCCCCCCTTCCTATTGAAAGATTCAGCCAAGTCGATGACGGAAACAAAGTTGCATACTTCGGGGTTTCCCCTTTGCAGGACCAGAGGCGCCCCTGCATGCATTAGGCTGAACGTCCCGAGGGCCTTGATCGCGTGTGTGTTGCTCTGTATGAGGCTCCCGGCTTTGCGACCTCATTTGACAAGAGTCCGATGTCCTTCGGGCGTCTGGGATGTAGGGCGTACAAGATATTGTTCCGTTCCACGCCGTAAGGGGGTTCGCGCATGAGAAGACAGTTACCAACACCGCGGTTCATGTGACAGGTGTCTGTCTGTCGGGAAATATCTGGCCCCCTCGCAGCCCATCCGAGTCGCCGTCAAGTCCGGAGCCGCCCGTAGTCTGCTTGAGAGGGAAAGAAAGCGATGTGCTAGTGATGGTAGTCGGCGACTGCTGACACTAGAACTCGTCCTTGGCGAGTATCTGTCAACAGCCATCCTGTGTTGATAGAAACGACCTTTTTTCCCCTATCGTTTACCACGACAGGTGGTAAGAGCGTCCAAGATATTGTGGCGTAATAAGAGTAGGGCTGAGAGCGGAGGCAGCCCGGAAGCAAAAAGAAAGCATAGAGTAGAGATGGTAAATGATGCCAAGAAAGAAGGCTTCAGCTGAACTCCGGCAACCCAGCCTCCCGGTACCCAATCAATCGACGGAGGCTCCCGGCCACCCTTTGTTTGTTTGTTTTCCTTTCCTTCCCTTCTCCCTCATCCGTCCCGAAAACTTCGTGTGTAATGGCAATTTCGTTTTCGTGTAGCGGTTCCAGCAAATGGCGTTGCACCGCATGTTCCGTCTCCTCGCAATCCCGTGTCTCGCCTTGGGAGAACAACAGGAAAAATCACGCAATCCAATCATCCGATGCAGAAAGCAGCAACTTGTCTCAGCCAGTCGTTTTTTTCTTTACAATATTCCGTCGCTCTCGCCGGGCAGCCTCTCAACCCGCTTCTGCTCCCAATTGTCCAGGTCCCTCCCGGCAAGTCTCTGCAAGCATACTGCGTCAGCCTCCAAGCTCCTCAGAAAGCCCCATTGCCATCTTCCTCTGGTTTGCACCCTTGCATATTCCACGCCTCCCTGTCATAGACACGATGGTGTAAACGGGGTATGAGTACTAGAAGGAAAGACTCACATAGTATTCCTCCTTCATGTCCACCTTGCGTGCCGCCCTCCTCACATTCAGCTCCTCCTCCTTGGTCAGCTGGCGCACCTTGCGGTCGTGCTTCTCGTATCGGATCGCCGTGGCGGGTGTGAGGACGAATGAGCCGGCGACGATGACGGCGATGAAGGGCAGCCCGAAGGTCAGGAACGGGTGCTTGGCCATGAGGGCTCGGTATCGCATGCCGAGTTTGTTGGCGTCGGCCGACGAGCGGAATGTCTTGTTCTGGAACGTCGGCATCGTGACTGCGACTGTGACTTGTGGCTGTGACTATGATTGTGATTGTGATTGCGTTTGCTCGGAGTCTCAGTAGCTATCCCCTCGGTCGATCACGCGGGTGCTTTCTCTCTTGATTCCGTCTCTCGACTGTCCGTGTCGGATGTTCTCCCAAGGACCGGTTCGTTGAAGCGACTGCAGCTCAAAGTAACGGTATAGAGAGCACTTCGTATGCGTTCATGAATCGGCGCGCCGCATCACAGCGAACATGGCAACGTCAGTGTCAACAGCCAAGTTGCGAAGCATCGCATGATGGTGGCTGCTCGGTCCGATGCTTTTCCCATGGTCCCGGATTTTGGTGGGGCCGCTTCCCGCTCGCCGACATGCAGCTACCCGTAGCTACAAGAATCGCTACTGTCGAGAGCCAATGGTTTGCTTGTACCTGTAGCTTCTACTGTAGTTGTACAGTTCAGACGGAATCAAATCGAGATAAGATATAGCAAGAGCAGAGACACCATAATGAACTCGATAGACAGTAGGTAGGAAAGAGTGTATCCCTCACCACCTCCACAACTAGGTAGTAGCAGCTATCAAAATAACATTGCCATTCTGTTCGAAATGACTAACTTACATAGAACCGAGAACCGTCGTAACATCTGAATCATCTCTTCGTTAATGCATCCGTGTTGTAGGTCTGCATTGTTCGTTCATACAAGGCTCAAAGCCAACACCAAGGCAACGGTAAATTCTGCTATTAGGCCCCCCATTTCAACCGCATACTATGCAACCAAAATCTGGCAAAGAAAAGAAGTAAATAAGGAAGCATCGTGTGCCTCTTTGCTGACAAGTTGACTAACTCGCTTTCTCTCGTTCCACATCGACCCTGTCCCCTCAAACGTATTGCAGTTCCTCACGGACAACATCAAAATCTCCAAAATCCATGCGTTTACACAGCCCATCTCCGTCTGACACAAAAGAGGTAAAAAGAAATCTTCGCAATGGAAGGAAGGTATGGTGGAGGACAAAAAAGGAAATCAAAGTGTCGTCGTTGGTACAGAAGCAAAATGCTCAGCCCTATAATACCACAAATGAAACACAGGAAAAAGAAAAGAAGTAAAAGACAAAGACCAATTCTTTTAGAGTGTGCTGTTTGCTGCTCATGATCGCCTCCATTTTTCTCGTCATCGTTGGACACAGATAAAGTGTTGATATCGTGTGCTATGCGGTGATGCCCAAGGGCAAGCATTGGTGAATAAAGTAAGAAAACCTGCATCGTAAAGTATGAATGCAAATAGAACGCTTGTATAGACTCGATGTTCATCATTCGGCAGCCTGAGGCGGCGATGACTGCCATCCATTCATGTATGCCATTAGCCCCATGCCGAGAAGAACCACGCCGATCATCGAGGCGTATGGGATGCCAGCGCGAAGGTGTTGGCTGGCCAGAGGGCCTCCTCTCGGTGAGGCTTGAGGCGTGATCGTATTGGCCCTCGACAGAGTAGGGGCGTCTGCCGAGTCTTCCTCGGAGGTCGTAGCAGATCTCTCCTGCTTAGGCGCCAGCTGGGCGACTTCAGGAACGGGAGCGGCAGCAGTGGTGGCCTTTTCTGCTGCTTCGTCTCGTTCCGTGCGGAGGGCCCTGGAGCGAGATCGTCGTCGCGCCTCGGCCGCAACACGCTTGGCCTCCTCCTCCCGCAGCTGAATGACCATCTCCTCGAGCGTCTTCCTGCCCGAGTCGCGCTCCGCTTCGGCAGTCTCGCACCGGGCCTTCCACTGCTCCATCTGCATCCTCAGCTCCCGCATCTGCTCATCCATGGTGTCGATGCGAGATTGTAATGCTGCCGCAGTCTCCTGCGCCACCTTGTCCGCCTGGGGTATCTCCTCCGTCTCCGGCAGCACGGTCTCCGTTTCGTCTGCATCGTGAGCCGCCTCCTGTGTTGGTTCATGGGCTTCCTCGTGCTTTTCGTGTGATTGTACGCCATTAACCTGGACATTGTTCGCCGATTCTTCGAGTCGCCGGGCCAGCTCTTCCGCCAACTCGCGCGCTTCCCGCTCCTTCTGAAGCATCAATTCCAACTCTCGCATACGCGCCGTCTGGGTATCAATATCTCGCTTCGCATTATTGAGTGCTTCAGTAAGCTGGATGATTTGGCTCAGGTTTTCCTGACGAATCGGGGACGAGGTTGCCGAGTCCAACTTGGGTCTGTCCGACAAACCTCGCTTGAGAGACGGCACATCTGGCTTCTCGGGAAGAGGTTGCTGGGGCGGTGGTGCAGGAGGATCGGAGAAGCGCGCCTTTGGATCTGATCGGAAGGAAAGGTTGCCGTTTACCATGGTCTGGGGTTTCGGCGGTTCAGAGGCTTCGAGCTTCTCGACATCCTTGAGGTCGTCTTTGGATAAGAGAGTGTTAATGAACTGGCTCGTGCGGTTCAAATCTTGAGCCTGGAGTTTGGCGCTCCTCATTTCATTCTAACGAAGGTGTCAGTGGATGCAAAGGGGAACAATGAAATGAGAAATAGGGGACTGAGGGTAGTGCTCACAGCAAGACGCTTCAAGATCTGATCTGTAGCAATGGGCGTCAGGAAAAAGGGACGTTGCTGCGCCATGCCGTTCATATGGCCATTCATGGTACCGCCGTTAACCATCATGCGGCCATTGTTGCCCATGGACATGTTGCTTCCAGCGCGGCCTCGCATCTGCACTCCGGCGGGGATCATCATGGCGTTGTTGGCAGGGTCGAGGTCTCCAAAGTTCATATCCAAAACGTTGTTTGTCGTATTCAAGAAGCCCGCGTGCTCAATTTTCGCGGCCACCTTGTGGTGTACTACCGTTTTCTGATCTTCGCTGACGATATCAATGCCGAGCTCGAGATGGTCGGCAGTCTGGAGTTCGTGAGGCTCAGACTCGCGGTTCTCCTGGGACAGTCGCGTGCCGTTGACAAAGGTGCCGTTGGACGACTTGACGTCTCGAATGTAGATTTTTCCATTTCGCTCTGCGAAGATTTCCGCATGCTGCCGTGATAGCACTTTACTATCAAAGAAGCCATTCGTAGCAGTCGGCACCGTCTTCTGGTTCGTCTGTCGGCCGATCCGTATGGAATCGGGCGCAAAGGGCACGGCAATTGTCTTGCGCTCAAAGGTGCCGTTCAGGGACAGCAGATAGAGCATGGGCTGGCCGGGAGGGAACTGCTGCTCGTTGGGCCCCATGGGGCGCATCATGCCCTGGGGTCCCAGCTGAGGCTGTCCCGGTCCGCCTTGCTGCATGGTGACGTGTGGCATCATGCCGTTGGGCCGTCCTTGGGGAGGCCTCGAAAAGTCCTGTGACTGCGCGTCTCCTTTGTTACCAGCGGGCCAAGGGTTCTTTGGTTGGGGCCTCTTTCTGTTTGCGCTGCCATTCGACCACTGGCTCAGATCCGAAGCTGATGACAGCGATGTGGCATTGGAGTGGGAGCCATTCGTCGCAACAGTCGTATTGGAGGCGTTGGAGGCGATGGACGAGGACGAGTTGGTTCGCGAAATACTCTTGCGGTTCATGAACATGCCTCTGACATCCTCTGAGTTCATCTGGTTGTTGCCGTTAATAGTAGCCCATGGCGGCCGGGAAATTTGCGGAAAGGTTGGAGGATTCGCGACGGCAGTCATGGGTAAGGCTTCGTTGGGGGTGCTTTGCCCTGCTGGATGGGAAGAGAAGCCGTGGAAGGAACTCTGTCAAGCGCAGAATTCCCGTCGCTAACAGCAGGCAGTCGGCCGATGTCGATAAAACGCGTGGGTACACACACCCAAGGGCGTTTGCAAGTCGCCAACCACCACCGCCCGCTGAGGGAAGGAAACGAGGAAAAGGAAAACAAGGCCACGCGTGCGGCAATCGAAACACAGAAAGAAATCGAAATTGCTCTCGATGCGGCGTCGATGTCAAACGGGTCTATCGCTTGCGATCGGGAGAAGAGACGCAGAAACTGCTCGGACTCGGATCGTGGTCAGCGTGCTGCCGTACACAGAATCGTCAGCAGAGTGTTGATGTGATGTGGCTCCTTTGTCGAGCACCAATTGGGGGATGGCATGGCACGACCAAGCGAGGCTGGGGTCGAGCCCCCTGGCCCCGGACCGGCTCAAGGGCGCTGGGCTCAGATGTGAAACATACCGTGAAATGATGGAAGCTCGCAATCCTGGGCGATTCCACACGGTCGCTGGCGAGCCTGGTGAAGCTCGGGCTGTGCTTGCTTCGAGGTGTTGCTTGGGGGATCTTGTCCTGTCGCTGCTAGCACCGCTAAGCGCTGGGCTAGGCGGCGTCGAAAGCTGGGGGGCCAAACGATACAGTGCACGCCGTCTGGCCGCTGTCTCAGTGTCTGTCAGTGTCTGGGCGCCCGGCTGCCACAACGCGGGCTCGAGACGGGCTCTGACATGCTTCGCGAGCACTTTTGCAGACGCTGATCGGGCGTCCCAGGCGATTGCTCTCCCCATCTCAACGAGACCCGTCCGTCCAAATGGGCCGTATGGGGCCCTGAATCGGCTCATGACCTGGCTTCACGTGATGCATCATGACAGTGCCTCGCTTGCGGGCTGCTGCTGGATATGCACTGTGAGGGGCGCTAGCGATAGTCAGAATGCGCCGCATCAACCTTTTGCCGTTGCCGCCGGAGCCGCGCCGCAGCCAATCACATCCCGAGCGGCCTCGCCCATCGGAGCAAGGCATGGAGCCTGTCCGAAGCACTTACACTTGGACCTTGAGAAAGGCAAAGGCAAATTTAACCTCCAACGCTTCTGCGTACTGCACTGAATCCGGCTGTTCACGATGCCTCCTGTTGCGCCGATTCACCACGGTGGCCAGCAGGCCCCGTCCACGTTTGACAAACGTACGGAATCGTACCATTGTGAGGGGCTGCAATTTCGCTAACAATAGTCGACAGTCAAGATGGGCGCAATGATGGGCGGATGTAAGGGCTCTTCCAGCAGCCGTGTTTCGGGTTGGGCTTAAACTGACGTCTCTTCAGCTGTCGGTGTGATTATGGGATTTATCTTTGGTAGGCCATTGGAAGGACTCGCCCTTCGGCCATGGGCTGATTAGCTGACACCTTGGTAGGCACTGTTAACATCTTCCGATATGGTGCTGGACAGCAGGGCATTATGCGGACTCTGGGCCAGTACATGGGCGCATCTGGCGCAACTTTTGGGTTTGTTTAGCCTGAAGCTTCTCTATCTTGACATGATGCTGACGGTGTCGCCGTAGCTTCTTCATGGGAGTTGGCAGCGTCATCCGCTCAGATGCCGACCCCAAGCTCCACGAGCTGTACATGCGAGCGCAGCGACGGCCGATAGTCCTGAGAGCGAATCCCGCATGGAAGCGAGACGAATGAAGATACAAAATAACGAATGACGAAACTACACCGAGCGCCGATCGCCAGCCGCAGTATGCACGTTCCGGTGGCACGAGTTGACTGCCTTGT
Source organism: Trichoderma citrinoviride (assembly GCF_003025115.1). Classification (NCBI taxonomy): domain Eukaryota; kingdom Fungi; phylum Ascomycota; class Sordariomycetes; order Hypocreales; family Hypocreaceae; genus Trichoderma; species Trichoderma citrinoviride. The sequence goes on along the minus strand of NW_020194718.1, from coordinate 633,437 downwards.
AAAATAAGAACAAACCAACCGACATTTACGATCGAATACCGATGCGATTCATGTCTTGTAAATTATCTACCTGTGTGACTGGGCGTCTAGATCCCAGATTTGTGCGCAGCGGTGGAATCACCATCATGTCGTTTCTAGCAGGTATGCAAGAGCACCAAATGCTCAAATTTTCATTGCTACGAAAAAAGCTATCTATCACTGTCTTCTCTCTGTATCCGTCTGTCATATCTCGCCTGTGCCCTGATCACTGCAGAACGTGAGCTCGACACTCGACCAGGGCTTGATCCACCTCACTGCTCAAGCCGTGAGTCACTCAGTCTTGCAGCAAACGAGTCCTGATGATGTCTCGAACTGTCGATGTAATTACTTCTCGAACAATACGAATCACGTGTTTTCTATCGTCCTATGAGGCGGATGGGCGACACCACCTCATTCACCGTCTGTCCGATATATGTCAATTATCACGTTATCAGCCGCTTCTGTACGACAGAAGCACAGAAAGGATTACCTCTGGGGGCCGCATTGCACCCTTCGAATGGGATCTCAACAACTGGCGATGCTACCCTCCTTCTGCAAGCCTTGGGAATTGCAGCCGCACTTTTCCCCAAGGGAGGAGCCATATAATTCCCATTCACCGTCTGGAATCCGGTCCCCGATATGGGGCGAATGCCTGACCGAATGATCTGCGACTCAAACGGGATGCAGTGGAACTTGGGGAAATCAACCCGATGCCAATTCGCGCCCGTCGAAAAGAGTGAAGGCAGGACGCTTGCCAGATGTTGCTCTCCAGCCTCGTCCAACTTCGGAAAGAATGAGCAGTTCGTGTAACAACTCATCTCAAAAATTCCCTTACTTGGACCCAACATTCTGGCTGCTCGCATGATGTTGGTGTCGTTGTGGCATTACGAAATACTTTCGTATTTCCTAGGTGATACCACTACTCTCCGTGAGATGGATGGATGTGGCAACGAGATGGTCATGGGCTTGTTCGGAGCTGAAAGCTCGTCGAGTTCGCTAATAAGAGCTCCAATACTTGATTGGTTACTCTGTTGAAATACGCCTTCATGCATGACTCTCACGCCGCCTGTCTTGGGGCAGTGAGCCAAGGTCATTGGCTGTCGAACACTTTGTCGACGGTCCTTCGCCCTGCCTCGTGTTATGTGTAACACTGCCAGATACCTGTCGATTCTGTCCAGAATCTGCTGACAATGGATATAGAGCCGAAACTTTCTGGGCTCATGCTGCGTTAAGGCTGCCAAGTGGCGGCTGAGGCATTGCCTACTGTGCTACCATGAAGCCCCCCTTCTTGGTTGCTGGGAATGATCCTCTGGTTACAGCTACTACTGCATGAGCAACCCCTATGCGGGATCTCGGCAACAGGTATGGTCTACGCACAACTTGGCGTCCGAAACACGTAAAAACTATGGACAGGTGCTTCCTCTTCGAGCTGCCTTGATCTCTTTTCGGAACCAGCAGTGTCTCATGTGAATCAAAATCGAGCATCGGCGATCTAATAATCGATTTGCCGATCGGCATATATTGGATATTCCAGGCCATGTGGCCCAGCCCGTGGTCTAAGTATCATGCGTCTGTCCAGCTTGGCTTGCACTCGATGATATTAACCAGACACCTTTTCCGTTCTATACGAGAAGCCTCAAATATCCTGTGCTGCAAGAGATCCTCCGAGACGGGTGGGCTGAATCTCCTCGACCAATAGCTGTTCGAACTGGAAGCTGGGGATGCTGTTTTCCGCTAAGCGTGGCTAGGGGGGGTGCACTCGTGTTGGCCGTTCCCGGATTCTGGACCACGAGGATGCCTTGCATAATGGGCATCATGGACGCCGGAGACGTAAATGGAAATTTTCGATGGCCGATTACTTGGAGCTGTCCTCTATGTGTATGCGCATGCACAGACTGCCTATATATAGGGGAGGCGATGGAATGTGTTGTTGTGGGTATGTCTGATATGAGACCTGTCTTCGACACGGTTCTCGAATAAGATCATTGGCCATCATGGGGGCTTATTATAGCCGTCAACGGTCGAAAAGAGACGGCTCTGTGACCAGTCACAAGCTTTCTCACAAACAAACCAACGGGTAGGTTTTGCGACTCGCTTGCCCTTTGAGTTTGAGGAAACCGTTCCTGACATGCCCATAGCCTCTCTCTTCTGGGAGTCTTGACTTCTCCATTCCTCCCTGATTTTCTGAACAACAACCCGACCCCCAATGGCTATCCGTGGAGCAACCTCAACTGCAGCACCAATTACTATGACACGAGTCCGAAAACGGGTGTCATACGGTCCTATGAATTCACCGTCAGTCGGGGCGTCATGGCCCCCGATGGATACCAGCGCAACGTTCTCTTGATCAACGGCGCTTTCCCCGGCCCCTTGATCGAGGCCAACTGGGGTGACACGATCCAAGTGACTCTGCACAACAACCTCACCGGGCCGGAAGAAGGCACGGCGCTGCACTGGCACGGGTTCCTCCAGCAGGGAACGCCCTGGGAAGATGGGGCGCCCGCGGTGACGCAGTGTCCCGTTGCGCCGGGTAAGAGCTTCACGTATCAGTTTCATGCATCGCTGTATGGGACGACGTGGTATCACTCGCACTACTCTGCGCAGTATGCGGGCGGGCTCTTTGGTCCCTTGGTGGTTCATGGACCAAAGTCGCAGGACTACGATGTCGATGTCGGTCCCGTCATGCTGTCTGACTGGTACCATGAGGATTATTTTGATCTGGTGGAGCGGACGATGAGTACCGAGCCCGGAGCGAGCAGATTCCCCTCAGACAACAACTTGATCAACGGGAAGATGGTCTTCGACTGCTCGCAAGTCACGGACGGCACGCCGTGCACCAGCAACGCCGGCATCGCAAAGTTCAAGTTCCAGCGCGGCAAGACGCACCTCCTTCGGCTCATCAACGCGGGAGCAGCCGGCACCCAGCGCTTCTCCATTGACGGCCACAAACTGACCGTCATTGCAAACGACTTTGTCGACGTTGAGCCCTACGAAACCGAGGTCGTCACGCTTGGCATCGGCCAACGCAGCGACGTCCTTGTCAAAGCCGACGGCGACCTCGACGCCTACTGGATGCGCAGCAACATCAGCAGATGCTCATTTACCAACCAGCCAAACGCCCTTGCGGCAATCTACTACGACGACACAGATTCAGAGACTACTCCCGAGTCGACGCCCTGGGATGTGCCTGACCCGGGAACTTGTATCAACGATGACTTGTCGTTGACGGTGCCCGTGATGAAGCTTCCCCTTCCGGAGCCGGATGTCACTATTGACATGGAGCTGGACCAGTTTCAAAATGATACAGGCCATAACTTATGGCGGCTGGATGGGGTTTCGTTTCGAGGAAACTTTAACAGTCCGACACTGTTGCTGAGTAACCTAGGAAACCTCACTTTCGAACCGCAGTGGAGTGTGAGAAATACCGGCGATGCAAAGAGCGTCCGAGTGAATCTCATCAACAGATCTCATGTTCCGTAAGAAACAACCCACCCCCCTCCCTTACTCACCATTACCCCTATCTCACACTTATGTCTCCGTTTCACTAACACTCCACGCCGAAAAAAAAAGCCACCCCATGCACCTCCACGGCTTCAACATGTACATCCTCCACGAAGGCTGGGGCGAATGGGACGGCGAGTCCATCGTCCGGCCGTCCAACCCGCAGCGGCGCGACGTCTTCATGGTGCGCGCGGGCGGGTACGTGGTGATGCAGTTCGACGCGGCGAGCAACCCGGGGGTGTGGCCGTTCCACTGCCACATCGCGTGGCATGCGTCGGCGGGCCTGTTCACGCAGTTCCTGACGGCGCCGGACGAGGTGAGGCGGCTGAGGATCCCGAATGTTGTCGCCGAGACGTGTAGGCAGTGGGGAGGGTGGACGAATACGAATATCCCGGAGCAGATTGACAGTGGGCTTTAGGGGTGGGGGGGTTTCCTGGTTTGAGATGGCGAAGCTGGGGATGGTTGTGTTGTTTTTATGTAAAGTTGTTTTTATATAAGGCTAGATTGAACAATGAATGAATATACGACTTGAGCCTAAGTATGAGGAAAAATCTATGACAGATGTAGAGTAAGAGGATGTAATCAAAGCAAATGTCTGAACCCAAAGCCGTCTTACCAAGTATACCTTATGAAACCGCTCGTTGCGAGACACAACCGCTGCGTATATGACACGAATTGTAAAAAACAAACGGAAAAGAAAGTCATTTCTTTATTATGCCTCATGTCTGCTGAGGCTTCTCTTCATCCTTCTTTTCTGACTCTGCGCTCTCTTTGCCGCCTGCCCCTGTGGTTTCGTGTACGTTCTGCGTGACAGTCTCCGGTGATGAGCCGGAACTGGGGTTGTCTTCTGGTGTAGGATCCGACTTTTCTGCGCTTTGTGTAGCCTTGTCCTCTGTCTCTCGTTTCTCTCCTTTGGCGTCTTCTTGCTTGGGAGCTTCTCTGGTCTGTGTGGCCTTGTCTTCTGTCTCTTCTTTCGCGGAAGTCGTGTCCTCTGTCTTGATATTTTCCTTGACATCTTCAACTTTGGCTGTCGGAGCATAACTCGGCGTAACCTCGCCCTCTGCTTCCTTCTCCTCTACTTTCTCCTCCTCTTCCTTCTGCTCATCCTCACCCTCTTCATCTTCCTCCTTCTCAAGCTTGAGAACAGTCTCAATGTCCCCAGTCAACTTCTGCAGCTCATCCTCAATCTCCTCGTCACGAACAGTCCAGCTGCGCAGCTGCCTATCAGCCTCCTCGTCTCCAACGAGATTTCGCCAGTAATCATTCAGTTCGGTTGTCCAGCCCAACAGACCAGCCAGCTTTCGAATACCGTCATCGCACGCCCCCAGCTCCAGCACATCATCCGCTCGCGACCCCAGCGAGCCAACCTTTTCCATGTTGAACAGCACGCGCGGCGTTTCCTTCCGCGCCATCTCGGGAAGGCTTGCAAAGGGATATACCGTCAAGCTCGTTCCAATGATGAGAACGAGGTCTGCCATGGCAGTGTGGTGCGACTTCTCTGAAAAGGCCCTGGGGAGGGCTTCGCCAAAGAAGGTGATGTCTGGTTTTACCAGGCCATTGCACTCTTTGCAGCGAGGAACCTCGCCTCGGTGAACATGCGCCTTCATGTCGGCATCGGGGAACTCGACCTGGCACTCAATGCAGCGCTGCGTCGCAAAGCTGCCGTGGGCTTCGACAATCTTGTCCGCGGGGACGCCAGCCGTTCGCTCGAGGCAGTCAATGTTTTGTGTGAAGAGCATCTGGAGGAGGCCCTTTTCCGCAAGAAGCGCAATGAAGGCATGGGAGATGGTCGGGTGGAATTTGCCGGGATAGAGCTCCTGCGCAAGCACGTAGAAGGGCTCGGGGCGGTTGCGGAAGTATGCAATGTCGAACACAGCCTCTGCGTAGGGGAGTTTGAGGCGCGCCAAGTTGCTGTACAGCCCTGTCTTTGGCGATCGAAAGTCGGGGACTAGTCGTGCGATTCGTTAGTTGAGACCTGCCATTCGACAGCGACAGCGACCAGATCAAAGGGCTAGACTTACTGCCCGCGGCGGTCGAGATGCCGGCGCCTGTCATGACGACAATGCGCCGGGCTTTGCCGCTCTTGATGTGCTCGGCGACAGCCTCCAGGCTTCGTTCCTGCAGCGTGGCGGGAGGGCCATAGGCCGCGGACGGGGTCGACTCTTCTTGGCCCATTTTGCGAGCAAGCCAGCGGGGGACGCGAGGTCCTGAAGGCTTGTGGCGGTTGCGGTGCTTTCGACCTATTTTGGCGGATTTACTGTGGATTTTTCCGGGCGCGGTTTGTAGAGTCGCTGAGAGGACGTGGTGATGGGCCGATGCCTGGAGTTTCTGGGTTGATGGCACGGCTAAGAATTTAGAGATGGGCAGAGCGCGAACCATCCAATTGGTGGAGACGCACATGTGAGAGGCGACCTTAGCGTTACATCATTGAAACGCCGGGACGGTTTATCGATAAGACGAGGGAGGGATCGTCATGAGATGTTCAACCTCAGGAGACACCCGTTAAATGGCGAGATGGATTCACGACGACCCCTCCCAGATGCCGAGAACGAAAGAAAAGAACTTGATGAAGCCAACTCCGGGAAACGAAGGTCCAAATCAGAGTCTGACCTGTCTACCAACCCTCATTACCGTGTATGAAAACGCCTAGCAATGCCCACCGTGACGCCCTCTCTCCGAATATCACCGAAACAAAAATCCCATCATGTGTGGCGCTGTCTGGCCGCAGCGAACTGCTCTTCCTGCAGCCGAGCGAGCTCCTCCATAGACATGCCGCTGTTGGCAAACTTGTCTGCCTTTTTCTCTCGCCCCTGTTGACGACGTTAGCGCTGCCCTTGAGCTGCAAAACGAGAGGAGATGGGGGGGTGGCGGGAGACATGCGCGAACCTTTTGAGTTTCCTTGTGTTCGGCCGCCGCTTCTAACACGGCGGGCACGTAGTCAGAAAAGCCCAGGCGTTCTAGCGCCTTGGTGATGTGATCGCAGGCGATGGTCTTTTTCGCTTCCTTCTCGGAGATCTCGTTGGCCTCGGATGAGATGAGGGTAATAAACTCGACACAGCATTCTATGAGCAGGTCACGAGCTTCCTTGGCGAAAGAGACGCCTGTCTGCGGCGGCAATATCTCGCTGACTATCTTCTGAACAGTAGCTGTTACACGGTGAGCTTCATGGTCCAGACAAATCATGCGTCACATTGCCGCCAGGGGTGGAACCGAGGTGCCATATCATTGCGCCATGAGACAGAGAGGAAACGTACCTTTGGGCAGCGATAGGTCGTCGTTGCTTCCTATAACAAATCACATTAGCAATGAAACTCTTGGTGTCATGTTTGTTGGCGCAGCATGAGATACTCTTGCTTGCTTTGTTCCAGTCATCGAATGATGACCACATTCTTGAGCTCTCTGATGCGATGCTGGGATTGTGGGGGGGGCTTAGATGGACGTGCAGTTGGGCAACGAATTTGAAGAAACGAAAAGGGAAAAGGGATGGTAGGATGCGCTGAGAATATAGATATACTAGGATATCATCGTTGTTGGCCACGGCAAGGCACAGATGCGAAGTTTGTATAAAATGCCATGACTTCATGGATACAAACAATGAGCCGGAGACTCGGTCTTATTGGTCTCCAGACACGGCGACGACAGCAGAAGCAGCGACGCACGGCTATGTTTCCTCTGCAAAAGCAAATTGAAAAAAAAAAAAAACAGCGGAAATAAAAGAGCGATCAAGCAAAGTTTAGACATACCGCCAAACTCATGATCCGACATGCTGGGCAGAGATGCGACACAGGCGACGCTGTGGCTTAGACGCGCGACTGCCTGAAACTGTGGAATGGGAGTGAGATGCGGCGACGGCGGAGAGCGCAGACAGAAAGCTGCGCAAGCCGGAGAAGAGGGCGGAAGACGTGGACGAGGGCAAAGAAGAGAACGTAAAACAGGAGAGAGGATGGAGGAGATATTATATACAGATCAGGGCAGGATTCCGGTGCGTTTGGTGAGTCGAGGATGCGACAGCTGGCGATTCCGAGGCGCTCAGGGAGTTGATGGACGGACTCTGAATGTTTCCCGGCCAGACGGTTTGCCGGTGGGGCGGCGGCTGCTGTTATACTTGAGCGCTGCTGGAGCCAGTTCTGGTGCACGGCCAGGGCTAGCGGGCGGGCGGGCGCAGGTACCGGGTACTTTGACGCGCCCGGCGGGTGTCTGGCGCTGGTGGTGCGTGCCGGTGCCTCAAAGCAGCAGCAAATGGCAGCGCAGCGCGCTGGAGGTCGCGGCGCTGACTGGCTTGCAGAGGGGCAGTTCACGTGCCGCAGCACGTCGCCCAAGTATGGAGTACAAGTGGAGCAGTTCTTAGTGCGGACAAGCTCTGGCAGAAGAAAAAGGAAAAAAAAAAAAAAAAAAAAAAAAAAAAAAAAAAAAGTGTTTATTAAGCTCCCAGTTTCGGCTGGACGAAAACTTCTCTTCCTTCTTCCACCTCTCTCTTCTCCCGCTGCAAGGGAAGAAGCAAGACAAGCACAGCTCTGCACCAGCTCCAATTGAGCTCAGAACTTGCTGCTCACCGTCAGCATGATGTGTGCTTCCATCGCCGCTCGCTAGCACAAGGTAAGGAACCTCCCTCCAGACGACACGCCGCAGCTCCAGTTGCCTTTATGATGAGATATGTTGTCGCCCCAGTCTGAGGAGGTCCGACAAGCCTCCCCTGCTGACAGACACAGTCTTAGCCAAATAGACACTTTGCTGATTTACAACTGGAGCTTCGTCTTGCTCTTCTACCACCCGCAATCTGTTTGCTGTGCTTTCATGGCTAACAATGCTTCTCACAGGCAGCGCTTCTGGCAGCAGAGATTTGCAAATGTAAGAACCGACCCGCTCCTCTCGACAGACCGCGGCACAACGTGATGTACCAAGTAAAGTATTATCAAATTCCGAGATACATACTGCGGACACACTCTCCTGAACAACGCCGTACTCGACCTTGGTTTCTGAAGCTACGTCGCCAGCAATTACGACCAGAGACTGACAGATTATAAAGCTCTCCGTGGAGATTGGCACAATGGCAACACGCCGGCACTGAATCACAAGGTAGGTGGCAGTGACTTGCTTCTTTCGATTTCTTTTTTGTCTACTACATTATACATTGCGTGATGAAGAAACTTAATTCCATGCTAATACCGAATCTTCATGTGGAGATCATTAAGAGCTTTTCATCTTTCGACTGACTGCAATGTTTCCCTTCTCTATTATTGCTATTCCATTGTTTGTGTTTGACCCCCGGCTAACGCAACGAAGCTATAGGACAGAAATCATGCTTGATACGCCGCCAGCTCAGGTGAGTTCCAACTAGACGCGGTTAGTGATGGACATGGCGATCCGGGACGGCGAACCTACACAAGATATTGTCCGCTCAGCTCGTGCAAAGGGTTGGCCACAAACTTGGCTATGACACCCCCTGGCTGCTCAGGCTTCAGCAGTGTGCCCTGCTGGAAAGCGTCGACAAAGCTCTGGTACTGCTTCTCGTCCATGGTGTCCTTGCCCTTGAGGCGCAGGGTTGCCTGCATGTCGGTGTCTACCCGCCCAGGCCCTATGGTGATGCTGGTGATGTCCGGTTCTTCGACGGCAAGATGAGACGCGATGGAGTTGACGGCTGCCTTGGAGGAGCCATAGGTGCTCCAAGCAACGTAAGGCTTGAGAGCTGCTCCTGACGATACCCAGAGGATGCAGCCCTTGGTCTTCTTGACCTCATTCAGACTAGCCTTGGCCTGCACGCCATGTCAGCAGCCGTCCGATGGGAAGACGCCAAGATTTTCCCGTCTTACCATGGCAATATAGCTGAAGAAGTTTATCTCGTAGACCCGCCTGATGTCGTCCAGGGAAGCGGATTCCAGCTTAGCCGGCTCCAGGATTCCATGGTTGATGACGACGCCGTCGAGTCTTCCAAATGAGGCGACGGCCAGGTCGACCAGCTTTTCGGCAATCTAGCCGTATTCCTTTTGTCAGATACGATACTTGTTTCGCAAGACATACCTTACTTAGATGAAACAAAGAATCAGGCTTAAAAATAAGCACTCACTCACCCCTGAGCTTGTGATATCGCCCGCCAGGTATTCCACCTGGCCGGGATGTGCGTCCTTGAATTTGCGCAGCAATTCCTCGGACCTGGCCGTGACGACGACTTTGTGGGATTGCGCCAATAGTTGCTCGACGACGGCTGCGCCCAGGCCCTTGCTGGCGCCGGTGACGATGAAGACCTTGGAAGCCATGGGTAGGGACAGCTGCGAGGCGGTATCGGGTGAAGAGGAGCGTTTCTTTTACTCAATCCAAGCCGAGGGCAGAACGAGTGAGGAGATGGCGGACTGGGCTAGTTATTTTGGCGAAGACAGGGATATTTGGGGCTTGTGGTTTTTTTCCTGAGCCGATGGCAAGGAGCCGGCGCCGCCCTGGAGGGTGTGGGGAGGGGGAGGGGCGACTAATCGAGGAGAGGCAAGGCAAGGCTTCGGTACGGTGAGCCGGACAGCGTCTGAAGGCCGCGGGAGGTTGAGATATAAGACGGTTGGTTCCGGGGGGTGGACTGACCGGAATCTCCCTCTGCGTCTCATCGACCTGATACCTTTATCTACAGATCCTACCAGGTACCGCTACTACTACCTTACATACGCCACAGCTGAAGCTTCTGTTGGGGGCCCAGGATCTCCAACGTCGAAAAGCCTCAATCCGCCGGCAGCCAACACACAGTGGGAAAGACGTCATGGCTGACACTGTCATCCTCGGCAGTGGTGTCATCGGCCTGTCGACGGCCTACTACCTGCTGCAGCACCAACCGGGCAGCACGATCCATCTCGTCGACTCGGCCAACGAGCTCTTCGCCTCGGCGTCGGGCTTCGCGGGCGGCTTCCTGGCCAAGGACTGGTTCCGCCCGGAGCTGACGCCGCTGGCGGAGCTGAGCTTCGAGGAGCACAGGAAGCTGGCCGAGCAGGAGAACGGCAGGGAGAACTGGGGCTACGCCAAGAGCGTGACGGTCAGCTACGAGCCCGACGGGCCGCTGCTGGGGGGCAAGAGGGGGGAGGACTGGCTGCTGGAGGGCACGAGCAGGGCCGGCGTCGTGGACACGCGGAGGGAGCACGAGGATGGCGAGGTGCCGGAGTGGCTGAGGCGGACGGAGGGCGACTCGGTGAGGGTGATTGATGATGGGAGCGGCACGGCGATTGTGTAAGTGTTGTTGTTTTGTCTTTTTTTTACTTACGTTTGCATCTGTCACATCTTACATGATCATGTCACCAGTTTCTAAAGTCCGATTTTGTTTTTTTGCTGACGTTGACTGCTAAAAAAACCCCAGGGATCCCCTGAGATTCTGCAAGTTTCTCCTGGAAAAGGTCAAGGCGGCGGGCGTGCAGATTCACAACCCTGCGGTGGCGACGCGCATAGAGACTGACGAAGGCGGGAAGCTCTCGGGCGTGGTCGTCAGCCACCCCGAGGGCTCGGACGAGACGGTGATTCCGGCGTCCCGCGTGCTGCTGTCGGCGGGGTGCTGGACGCCGCACGTCTTCAACGACCTGTTCAAGAACCGGTACTACATCGACATCCCCATCGAGAGCCTGGGCGGGCACTCGCTCGTCGTCAAGGCGCCCCAGGCGGTGACGACGTGCCACTCCGTGTACACGACCATGGACGCGCTCTCGCCCGAGGTGTACTCGCGGCCGGACGGGGTGATTTACGTCGCGGGCGTCAACCACGCGTCCATCCCGCTGCCCAAGCCCCGCGTCAAGGCGGTGACGTTTGACGAGTCCGTCGCGAAGCTCAAGGACATTGCGCGGCGGCTCATCGCCACGCCCGACGGGCAGGACCTGGAGATTGTGCGCGAGGGACTGTGCTTCAGGCCCATCACCAAGAGGGGCACGCCGTACATTGCGAGGCTGCCCGAGGACAAGCTGGGGGAGGACTTTAGCGGCGGCGGTGCGGACGGCAGTTCGGGGGGCGTCTTCATCGCGGCGGGACATGGCCCGTGGGGGATCAGCTTGAGCTTGGGGACGGGCAAGGTTGTTGCGGAGATGATGTCTGGGAAGCCGCTGAGTGCGGACATTTCGAGCCTGGGATTTTGAAAGGGGGGCGTGTGAGTGTGTGTGTGTGTGTGAGAGAGAGAGAGAGAGAGAGTTTGACAGTGTGGGCTTAGAGGGTATTAGGCAACCGATCTCTTTTTCATGTATGCGCTTTGCTCTTTCATCTTGTTCTTTGGCTTTTGTGTTGGATAGGAATTTGTGTTGGCATCAATTTGTTAGAGCATCGCGAAGTCTTTTGATATCGCTTGGAAGAGCCCTGCAGCACCCCCCTACAATGATCTCAGGCCAGTTTCCCCTGGCTTCCGTAGCCCGCACGGCCTGCGTAAGCTGCGTCTCCCAGGGGACTCTGTCTTGTTGTTGTTCAGCAGCCCCCTGAGGAAGCTCCCACTGCTTGGTGGTTGTATTGTACACTTCCCCGTTTGTTCCATCGGGATACAGCACCAAGGCAGGCCACCTCTCGACGGTGCCCTCGTGCAGCAGATTACGAATAGCAGCCTCGTACCGACGAAGCAACGAGTCCAGTTTCCAGACCTTTGTGCAGTTGATGCCTACGGCCCAGGGGACTGCTTCTTCCGCGAGAGCGGGATCGAGCATCGCCCCGAGTATGGCCTCAGGGGAGCTCCCGTCGGGCGTGTTGTCGTCGTCTTCGTGGGGGAAGAGACAGGACATCCAAAAGGGGATGCCGGAGGAGAGCTCCGGGACGGCGGCCAGAGCGCGGCGGAGGGCGACGATCTCGTCGAGGCGGGGGATTGTCTCGAGGGCCATGTAGGTGATTCTGCGCCTGACGGGCGGGACGACACGCGCGAACAGCTCCATCCGCTGGCGGTGCCAGAGGTAGAGGGCCTCCTCGGAGCTGTGTTCCGCGTCGTAGGCCCCGCTGTATTCCTGGCTGGGGATCATGCATGCGCCGTAGGGGCCGAGGCTTAGTGCCACGGCGGCGGCGCAAGGGGTTCGTGCCTTTGCTGCTTCATGGGCGATTTGGATGGCCTTGTCGAGAAAGGGCGGGATGTGGGAGGCGTCTGCGATGCCGGACGGGTGCTCCGCTGTTTTGGTGGCCGCGAAGCCCTGGATGGAGACTTGGTAGGTTGCCGTGAGGAGGACGTCGACGGGGATGGCGGCAAAGGATTTCTGGCAGAGGAGCAGGGTTGCCGGGTCGGAGACGAGGAGGTGGGAGGACCAGAGGGGGGAGGAGGACGGGGTGAAGGAGATGCCGTGGTTGTGCTCGAGGGATGTGCCGAGGCCGCCGTCGAGGATGCGGATGGTGGTGGTGGTGGTGGTGGTGCGAGGGGGAGGTGATGGATTAGGGGGGGGATCGGGCATTGTGGGTTTGTAGTAGTGCTACCACTATTCGGGATCAGATACCGGGTTGAGATAGGAGATGTCGGGTTGTGATGAGTTGAGTCCAGGTGAGGCTCTGATTGAACTCAACTGTGAGTGAAGTGCATGAGTTGAGGGAACTGTGGGGTTGATGTGCTAGCATGGGCGCGCCCCTGTCTTGCGGTCAGCTGCTGGCGCTAGAGGTGAGGTGCTCTTACAGGGGCCTGACCGACGTTCAGCGGCTGCGATAACGACCTCCAGCTGGCTGGACAGCAGGGGGTCATGCGGTTTCGATTGCTGCAGGCTTCAACCTGGCCTCGACATTCTTTTCCTTCTGCACACGTCCCATGATGGCGAAGATGAGACTTCAGGTTACGATAGGTATCGAATAGCATCTGTAATCGCTATACTTACTGTCTGACCCATCGATATGGCAGCTCATGAGAAACAGCTTATACCATGTAAGGAGCTTCAACCATCGTCAGTCTAGGATGGGCATCGAGTCGTGCACGTTCAGCCCCAAACGACAAGGGCATGCATAACGGCAATCTTGACTCGGGAACTCAGTCCGGCAACTTTTCTGATTCCTTCTCTTCTACAGGTTTTCCCGGACTTCGGCATATTCGCATGAAAATCACATGCTGCGCTCAGTCCATTGTCGTCCTTTCACCCCAACGCGCGGCAAAAAGGCCATCATCCGGTCAACAAGTCTCAAATGCCGACCACCGGCTCGAACGACGACGATGTGCAGCCTTTGCCCAGCAAAGGACGAAGGGCGACGAGGAAGATGGACCAGAAAAGTCCCAGGCCAAGGGGAATCTACTTCGGGCCCAGGGTTTTTTTTTCCTCCTGTGCTACGTTTTTCTTGCTGGGGGGGCTCTAACATGGTTGGCGAGGGCAGCGTCTAGTTCGACTCTTGGTTCACACTGAGATGTTGTCGACATGACAATGTCCCGGCTACGTCCTTTGTCATTTTTGTACCATGACACTCGACTTTTTGTTTCTGTTGAAACCCCTCTGACAGATGACGCCAGTCTCGAGGACCCGGAAGAGGACTTGTTGTGCCTCGCAAGATGATGCTCGATGCTCGCCAGGGAACTACTCGACCCGCGACAGAAACTCAAAAGTCCCAAGTGGTAAGATGGACTGAAGCATACTTTCATGGTCGCAACGCACAGGTAGAGGCTATCAAGCGTCCCCAGCCGCAGCGGTCTGCCATCATCGCCCTATCCGGGGCACATGGGGTGGCGCTCGTGCCACTCGACAGGCAAGCTTGATGAAAAGGGCTGAATGTTGAGCGCCCAACTCGGCGTCAGGGTCATTCTACGATGTTTTCGAGCGAAAATCTGCCGATGCGGCAGTTGCGGCTGCTACGAGGCCCGGCCTCCCGGAGGGAAACCCGGTCCATGCTCACGGGCCTTGTCCATGCGGACCGCGACAGCGGATGTCCTTACGGCCCGAAAGATCCAGCAGAATGCTCGCCATGATACAGCAACACGGCGACGGCGACGTGTCGACAACTTGACGGTCGTTACGGGGGAGGTTTTGCACGACCCGCGGGAGATGCACTGGAGGTTTTGGTAGCCTAGACCTGGAAGCAGGCGATGACCTTGGCGACACAGTGTCCTGTTCTGGGACCTGCCGAGGAGCTTCTTCGTCTGAAATTGTCGGAGACTGGATGTATCTGCGGGATATGAGCCAGAGGTAGGATGTGGCTTCCAGTGTCATTCAGGGGCTTGAGCGCGAAAGCCTCCCACGTTAGCGAAGAAGCCGTGCCGGTACGTCCAAGACGTGTGGCCGAGGGCTTGGAAAGGGCTGGCAGCTTGAAGCGTGGCATTAGTTAAAGATTGCATCAATAGTAGTTCATACACGTAAAGTTACATGATAGATAGATGACTTGGCTTTGCTACGTATGGATTACGATTAGTCAAAAAGCTGAGGCATCGTTCGCAATACCCATGAGATACACTAGGTACAAAGACCGCTCTTGACCTCTTGTGGAACGAACGGAGAGAGAGAATCTATGGTGAATATTGGCCGAATGCGACAAGGGGCCTGTTCAAAAGGAATTGAACATATTGCCGCGTATGTTATATATCCATAAACAGAGTAAGAAGTAATCTGGTTCGTTACACATTGCTTCATATCAATATAGAGATTCTTTTCTTGGTTTACATGACAAATAGCAGATTGGTATCTGTCACCATGTTAGCACAGCAATGACGCAGAAGACGAGTCACGGGGCATACCTAGAGGGTGACTGCAAGACAGCTGCGGCTTCTGGGTGTACTTGGTCTCGAGGATCTCCCGGATGCTGTTGAGCAGCTCCACGTAGCTCTGCTTGGGGTTCTTCTTCAGGGCAGAAATGAAGGCCCACGACATGGCACCGGTAGCCTGGGTTCCTATCGTGGCATCGGCGCTTGAGACTTCATGTTAGCAATGAACAACCGCAGCGGATCGGAACTTGAGTGGAGGGGACAGGAGTAAGAGCTTACGATGTTTGATCATCCTTGCTGCCGGAAAACATAATGACGTCCGCTGGTGACGTGCGTGTAGCCATAGTCTTCTTGTAGGCCCCGTCGCCATTCAGCGCCTGCTTGGCAAAGCCCATGATGCTGCTCGCGACACCAGCCATGTTGCCCGAGGCATAGGAGGAGATTGCACCCAAGAGACCCTGGCCAGCTTCCTTGGCCAAGTTGGGCTCCTTGAGGACACCCTTGGTGGAGTAGACGTAGGGCAGATCCATGACGGTTGCAGAGTGACATGAATCGAAAATGGCCGTGAGACGGACTCCCTGCTGCAGAGGCTTGACGACGTGAAAGTGAATCTCATCGTCGGTAATGTATCCAGCCTGCTCAAAGTCGACTGGGTAGATGCATTCGTCGTAGCCGTCGTCCTCGTCACTGTCATTATCCTTCACCTGACCGCCGTGGCCTACAAACCATGGTCAGTGATATGGTGTGATAATCTGTTGTAGCAAAAGAAGTACTTGCCGGAATAGTGGAGGAACAGGGAGTCATTGGGCTGCGCGCCGCTGACAAGCCAGCCGAAAGCACGTATAATGTTGGCCTTGGTCGGGCGCATGACGGGATCCGTCTGGTCGTCTGTCAGAATGACCATGTCCTCGCGCTTGTAGCCATATCGCTCCACCAAGAACGCCGACACGTTGTGGACGTCGTTGATGCACCCCTTGAGCTCGGCCTTTGTGCCAAAGTAGTTGATGCCAATCAGCAACGCCTTTCTCTTTCCCGTGCAGTTGGAATACTGGAAGGTATAGCCGTTCGGAGCACCGTGACCAAACTGTTGAGGAGCCGAGGGCGGCGGCGGGCCGGCTTTCGCGTGCATCGCGGTCGGAGGATTGAGAGGGTAGCCGTAGGCATCGAGGCCTGGGGGAGGCGGGTGTGAGGGAGGCGGGTGGTGGTTCGGGGGAGGGCCTCCGGGGGTAGGATATTGGTTCTGGTGGCCGCCGTATCCGCCCTGGGGTGGTCCGTATCCCCCGTGCGGCGGCGGAGGCTGGTGAGCGCCGTAGCCGCCGTGAGGAGCGCCGTAGCTGGGCTGAGGAGGAGGAGCACCGTAACCGGGCTGGGGAGAGGGAGAGCCGTAGCCTGGTTGAGGGAGGGGACCGCCGTAACTGGGCTGCGGAGGGTAGGCCGCCGTGGGGAGGAGCCGCCGTGGGGAGCGCCGTATCCGGGCTGAGGCGGCGGCGGAGAGCCGTATCCTCCCTGTGCGCCGTAACCACCACCGCCGCCGCCGCCGCCGTAGCCTCCGCCGTATTGCGGCTGCGGAGGGCCGTTGGGAGGAGGATAGCTGTTGTCGTATCCGTAGCCGCCTCCACCTCCGCCGTGATGGCCGGCGCCGTGGTAGCCTTGGCCAGGGTATCCGGACATGGCTGTGGTCGATTGACAAGAAGACGACGGTTCGAGGGGGAGAAGAACGTCGAGAGTCGACCTGGAGATGTGGATTGACGGTTGTTGGAAAGAAAAGAGTCCAAGCTTGTAGATGATGTTACCAGCACAGAGCGCGCATCATGTAATCGTGCCTTAGCCGCCAAGAGCCCTGCGGTCAGCCTTGAGCGCCGTCGGAGTCCGGCTTGGCGGGCTGGGGCTGCTGCAGCTGCATCGACTTTAGGCGGCTAGTGGCGCCGAGATAAGCGGCAGCCGGCGGGGGAACTGGGGGGGAGGCTCAGTGGCTGTGCAGTTGACAGGCCGCTGTAGACGAATTTGATCTCGACACGTCCAAACCAATGGATGCCTTTGCGTTGACTGATTGACGGGCGACAAGACCTTGGCTGGACCCTTTGAGGGGCCTCCCATGCAGAATCATCTGATAGTCGGCTCTGCTGCTTCAGATGACTTCACATGGTCAACGGGTGACAGTAAGATGGACGCAACAAGGCTGTACATGTATGTATCTCTTACACACGGGCCGCTGTTCGCATCGGACATCGACATGTAGGGGATATCTCCGTATCCTGCATCCCAGTCACCTACAACGTGCCCTGGCTTTGTTATGTGACAAGCCAGTGGAAATCATTGCCGTTGACGGATGCTCCCTCCATCTCAACTCCTTGCTACATGTATGCAGTAAGATCTCAATGTGCCAACCAAACAAACAATAACCATGGAAAGTCAAATCCAGGCCGGAAAATGGCGCGCTCGGTACGGCCCGTGTGACTGAATGGCCAGCCAGCCACAAACACGCCAGGTTCGCCTTGTACTAGACAGCAAACGAGTTTGATTTAGAAGGATAGAGGTTTGAGTCCTGTTCAGGCCTGGTTCAGGGCTCTGCCGGGCCTCTCCACCGAATCACCGCCTGCATGTGCCTGCGCCTCGTGCCTTCTGCAGCTGGAGGCCCTGTCGACTTGGCATATGCACATTTGATGCATAACCTCACGTCCAACCATTTCGACAACTTCAGCGTCTGACTCTCGGGATTAAAGTCCAACAGTTTCTTTGTTTGTCCGCTTCCTCCAAATAAGCACCCCAGGCATTTGCCCGCCAACTTGCAACTCCTTTCTCTTTGCGAGCTCAACCGGGCCCTTTCCCTTGTAGCAAACGGATTGCTTCTGCGCCATTTGACTCCCATCATGTCCTACGTCGACAATCTCTCGGGCCAGTTTGGCGAACTCGGGCTTGGAGGATCCCAGTCCCATCAGTATCCTCCCCAAGGTAAGTTGCCCGTAAGAAGCAGAAAAGGCTCGTTATTCTATCAGAGTCTATGACTGATTCAACACCAGCCTCAGGAGAGCACGGCGACTATGGCTACCACTCCGCCAACCGAGATGACGCCCCTCCTGCTCAGTTCTACGCCTCACCCCCTCAGCCAACCTACCAGCCTCCCTCTGACAAGCCGCCTCTGCCTCAGGGCTGGATCCCCCTCTTTGACCAGAGCCGCCAGCGATGGTACTATGCCAACACGGAGACCGGCGTGACCCAGTGGGAGGCCCCCGGCTACGTTGCGCCCCCTCCACGACCGCCCATGGAGACGTACCCGAGCGAGGACTCTCGAGGCGGCGGCCACTCGCCGTACCCCCCGGCTGTGCCGTACGGACACACGCCAGGAGGCTATTCGGCTCCTCCTGGACCTCCTCCTCACGCAGGATCGTATGGCGCACCGCCTCCTATGCCGCCAGCGGGCTACGGCGCCCCCACAGGGGAGTACGGTGGCCACGGCGGATATGGCGAGTACGGGGCCCACGGCGAAGAGAAGAAGAAGGAGAAGAAGTCGTCCGGAAGCAGCGGCATGCTTCTCGGCGCCGCGGGCGGTGTCGCAGCCGGACTGGTTGGCGGTGCCCTCTTGCATCACGCCCTAGAAGACGACAGCAGTAGCAGCGACGACGACGACGAAGAGAGGCCCCATTATGTGCCTCAACCGGTCATCGTCAACGAATACAACGAAGACTACAGTAGTGGCCCCCCGGCCGTCCTCCCCGCAACGGACGAAGACGGCAACTCTGTGTCTTCAAGTGATCGGGAGTCGGTTCAGGAGGCGCGAGAGGAGTACGAGGAGGCGCTTGCCGATGCGCAGGACTCGGATGCCAGCAGCAGTGATTTTGAGGAGCTGGAGGAGGCTAGGGAAGAGTATGAGGAGGAGTACGAGGAGACTTATGAGGATTGAGGTGAAAGTTTGTCATTACATGTTATGCAAGCCTCTATTTGGGTCTGATTTTGAGGGCAAACCACGCTTATAGCTATTCAGCAAGCTGCCTACATGAACATGTCTTCATTAATCTATACATATGCACGTATACCAGTCTCTACCCAAACTTTTGTATCAATATCCAGTCTTTCATGCTCAAGATCACACCCCCTTTTGTCAGAGTGTCTCCCAATGCTCCCTTTCTATTTCGGCTTCGCAAACCGACTCTTTGACCGAATCCAAGGCCCAAACTTGAAAAACGCATACGGCACCGCCGTAAACACCAGCGCAATAAGCCCTAACATGGTCAAGGCCCAATGGATCCCCAAATTCTTATACATCGGAATCGAAATCTCAATCATGCCCCCCGAGGCAACATACCGCACCAGCGTAATCATCGTCAGCGCGCTCGCGGCATACACCTCGTACGTATCAATGAGATACATGTACGTCGAGACGAAGACGGAAAACATGCCGAAGCCAAACAGCACGGAAGCGACGATGGGGGACCAGATGCTGACGTGCGGGTAGGCCGTCCAGCCCATCCAGAAGAAGGAGACGGGGATGGCGGGGGCGCCGATGAGGGCGTACCAGAGGAAGAACTCGGGCGGGATGCGGGCGGCGGGCTCGTCGGCGCTCTGGAGCTTGGCCATCTCCTGCTTGGCCCAGCGGAAGAGGAGCGGGGTGAGGAGGGCGGAGGAGAGGACGAGGCCGACGCCGATGCCGACGAAGATGGTGCCGGTGATGCCGTCCGAGAGGCCGTACGTCTCTTGGAAGACGAACGTGTAGCCGTCGAGGAAGCCGAAGAGCATCAGGTAGACGACGGTCAGGTAGCCTGTCCACAGCATGATGGTGGGCTCCTGGATGGCCATGATGAAGGGCCGCTTGACGGCGGTCATCATGCGAGCGCGGAACGTGACGTGCTCGATCTCTGCGGCAGATACGTAGCGGCTGTCACCGGTCAAACGACGGAGGTGACTCGCCTTCCACTGCAGGAGGATGGGCTCGTAGGTTTCGGGCTGGAAGAGGAGCAGCGAGATGAGAAGCGTGCCGGATACGATGATGGTGACCCATTCGGTCCAGCGCCACGAGATGTCGTGTGCTTGAGAGATCCAGCCGCCAACGATGGGTCCCATGACCGGTCCCATCAATCCAGCAGCTATCATGGCATTCATTAGAACATCAATCGCCCTGAACCTCGTTTCAGAAGGGCATTCTTCACTCACTTGCAAACATGGGGAACGCAACCAGGCGATCCGTGGGATTCCACAGATCGCTAATCGAACCGCCGACAGTCGACAGCGGCGACTCGCCAAATAATCCCGCAAAGAAGCGGCACACGAGCTGTCCCGCCAGCGACTTGGACAGTCCAGCCCCCATGAGGAAGAGCATGTATATCGCCAGCGAGGAAAAGTAGACGGGGTTCCGCCCGACCGTCTCCGACAGCGGGCCAGCAATCAGGGCGCCGAAGCCGAAGCCAGCAAGGAACTGTGCATCCAGCCCGTCGTTAGAAACAGGATCCTCGTTTCATGCGAGATGCTGGTCCGCCGAGCAACGAAAAGAAAAAAAAAAAACAACTTACCAGCCCAGTCGCAAGAGCCTCGGCCACCTCGCTGACTCCAAAATCCTCCGCCGCCCTCTGAATCACCGCCGAGTCGATCGACGCCGCCATTCCCACCACCAGCGCAATGATGCCGACGTTGAGCGTACACAGCATCCTTTTCGTCAGCGACCAGTTGCGCGGACTCAGTGGATCGTTGGGCCCCTCGAAGCCGACGACGAAGACTTTACCGCCATCCGTCGAGGAGGGGTGCTGTTTATGCACGATGCCGGTGAGGGCGACGGCCAGGTTCGTGCCGATTCTGCTGAGGGAATGGTCGAGCGGCGGGGAGTCGTCTTCGAGGTCGGTTGTGTTTGGCGATGATGGTGATGATGCTTCTATGTCATTGGGGGCTGCCTGATTTGTGTGAGGAGGTTGGGTGGTGTTGTTGTTGTTGTTGTTGTTGTCGGTGGTGGTGGTCGTCGTGTGTGGTCGACTTCGGTTTCGTTGAAGCTGTGCTTCTAGGCGTTTGCCTAGGGAGGTATATTGGCGATATGCCTCCATGTTGAGAACTTCAACTTTTGACTCTTCCAAAGATTGAAGCTGTCACAAGGTGGCAAGCCGTTGTTCACAGACTCAATCGGAGTCCAGCTGCGGACCAGAGGACATCACTCGTTTATAGGTATTTCACAGATCCATGGAAATAAAGAATGATATAGTAGCATACCCGCTCGAATATCACATCAGTAACTGGCCAATGTGAATCGCACGTCGCCACAGTTTCCAGCCCACCATGACAATTTTTTCCCCTTCTTACATGTCGTCTTGTCGTCTTATCGTCACTCCGTCTCGCAAACTCGGCACGCAGGGACCCAGAACCCGAAGGAAACTAAACTGCGAACGGCAACGCCCAGCGATTACCCACAACGGGAAGAGTTGCCTTTTACCATTGGATGGCGGGCCTTTTGCGGCAGAGGCGGCGGAGGGTCCGGCATATCTAGATCGATAGATAGAGCGTGGTTGGCTATTCCGTAAGGAGAAAATAGTCCCCTTGTCTTGGTGGCATAACAGATACTACATAGACAAGTCCAAAACAGCCCTAATACCAAGAAGCTGTCATCTTCTATCCTTCAAGTTGAGTTGATCGATGTCGACTCTCGGATCTTTGTCGGCTTATAAGCTTCCCAGGTGTTTCAATAAGGATCTCGGCTATCTAGATGTATATGATCAATCTACACCATCTCATCTCATCTCAAATCTCCGGATACAACCGTCCTCAAGAACAATCAGAGCTTCGAGTATTGTCTCCCACAACTCGATTGACTCAAGACTTGATGCTCACTCAGCATTGACCTCTTTCGGCAAGAAGCTCCAAAGCTGCATCATCTCACTTCTCACTGTTTTCCACATCCAGATGTGCTGACAAACGATGCGAAAGACCGGACTCATCTCGGGGTTAACTTGACGTCATAGGGGTACTCGGATCAGAGTTCAACATCATGGCCAACCAGTAGAAGCTCGAGAATCCTGCGCAACTAGACGAAAGAGGAAGAATTGTCAATGGAATCAATCAAAGGTTTTACATCAATTGACTCTTTCGAACATCGGATCTTGTCGGGTTTCCCTATAGAGTTCAGCAATCGGGATCTGCTCGCTCGAGGATTTCATCTCGATTGCATCTTCAGTTGCTGCCGAAATCCCACTACATCTCTCTCGCTTGGAGAAAGGCTGTCATCGAGAACAATGATAACTTGGAATCATCCAGTTCTCTGGAGAATCTGGTAGAACTTCACAAAGGCATGATTTAGGTGACGACAGTGACTAGAGATCTGCTCTCAAGGTGCCAACTGCTGTAGAATGCATACTCTCTCGCGCGCTGTCAATGTCCTTGCCTACCTTGTTCCTTGTTCTAATAACAACCTCATCTCTTACAATATGACCAGCGGATTCTGATTTCTCTTTGATTCTCCTTCTTTTCCATTATGACTTGTGCCTAGGCTTTGAGAAAGTCCACCCCAAGGTTGTCATGGAGACTCGTATGGGGCAAATTTAAATGTCCGGATTTGGTTGAGCAAAGCCGATGCTGCCAGAAGACGGAAGCTTTTCCTTACCAGACCCTCCTGGCTAGGACTCTTCTATCTCTGCGATATCAACGCGGTCACAGCATTCGGGACACTGCCACTTCGCCGTTGCTGCAGGGGCAGAGGAAAGGCCGACGCAAATCAGATGGAACCATTTTCCTTCGCAGCTCTACTGAGTTGTTAGATATCTGCATGACTTCCGTGATATCAATCTAAGTAAGGATAATGAAAGAAGACTTACGTCGCTATTGTCGCAATGTATCAAATCGCCAGAACCAGCTTCATGGCAGATGTAACACAATATCTCAGTCGAATGAGAGGCTTCACCCTTATCAACCACCTCGACAGCTTCATTTGACCCCTGATCCACCCCTCCTCTGTTAACATAAACCCCCTCAGGGCTTCCAGTACCGTATTGAAGAGCATTACGGGCTCTCTGCAAGAGTGAGTCGTCGAGTTTGAGCTCTTTGAGCTCTCCCTTAGCAACGAGTATCTGAAATTCACCAATCAGATCCCTGTTTGCACCAAACAGCTTCTTGGTGGCCAAGTCTTGAGTGGAGTGAGCGATGTCTTTGGTATCCCGCAGGTTCTCGAGAAATTGTCCGTATACATGAGGGCTGCCAATAAAACGATTCTAAGGAAACGAGTTAGCGTACAGATTCATGTTTTGGCATGCATGACCGATAACTTTACTTTGACTTTGGCCATCCAGCTTTCAGTTAGTCCAGCTTTCTGACGCCCAATATAATTCAGGGGGACCTTTGGCGCGCCTTTTATATCGATAATGAGTGGTCTGGTATCCGGTGCGAAGAACTGAATCCTCGAATGGTCAACCGCCTCGATCCGATATCCAGGTGGGAGGAAACTGCTGAGCTCGTCCGTAACGAAAGTAGGATATCCTTCGAATAAGCTCCCGATGCCCACAATCGATTGATATATATCTCTGATAGGTTCGTCATGAGCATATTCATGTCTGGTCTAGCGTTTGTGTTATTCAAACTTACACGCGCTTCATGATTCGCCCGAGTGGCTCTGTAGCTTTGACAACGCAAGGAACTCCAATGCATCGACATCGCGAGCATGAATTGGGAAATACAGCGTTGCACATGACCTATTTAATCTGTTAACCAATGTACTCGTAGATAGGTATGGTATACCTTCCTTGCTTATGTAGCATCTCCAGCAGGGGCGGCTCATCGTCACCGACAAAAAACTGAGGAACCTGGCGTACTTGTCCTGCTGGTCTTTGAAATAAGTTTCCACCGTGGCAAGGAAGTCATGATAATCCTAAAAAAAATTATTACTTAATTGATGAAATAGGATGGCATGTCGCCATGATAGCTCTGATAGACGTACCTTTATGTGCAGGGACATGATATGTCTCTCACGTTCAGCTCCTTCGTCAAACGAGTCGCCACAAACTGGGCATTCAAGATCTCCCCGAAGCCTCCTAGGTCTGACCCGGGAGCGTACCCGCGAGGTTGGTGCTTCAGTGGCCGATGAATCATCAGGTAGGAAAGAAGCATTCGTGCCCGGGAGTTTACACTGAGGGTGTTGAGCGGTATGAGAGACTATGGGATTTACGTCATCTGCTCCAGCGCTGGTACCAGGCGAGTTATCCTCAACCGAGGTAATGTGCGTTTGCTTATAGTTACTGTAGGCGGTTCTTAAGATATGATATTCCTTTTCCCAGTTGGGTCCTTGCCGGCGGCGAGCAATCTCATGGTACGTCTCGCCGTTGAAAGTTCGCGTAGGATCAAAGCCTTTCTGCTCCAAAAGTATCTCGATGACCTTGATATTCCTCTGCCCGATGGCGGCCAGCATCGGGGCTGGAAAATCTATGTCTGCTAGTGACGTATGAACCGAATAAGGGTCTGGGCTGGCACCGCCGAGATCAAGAAGCAGCTGGAGTACCAGGTCATGCCCGTGTCTTGCCGCAGCTACCATAGCCTCGGGGCGATCAAAGCTATCTTTGCCCTGCAAGATCCGTGCCACACTTTCCAAATCACCTTGCGCGGCAGCAATGCGTAAAGCTTCATCATCTGAAGGCGTGCCGAGGCTCCTCGCCTTGACATCGGGATCTGGGCCGTCTAGGTCATGGGAACTCTGTACGCTGTGCCTAGTCTCAGTTGCTGCTGCATCACCCTCAAGGGGAAGCGGTCCACGGTTCCTATCACTTTCCCCGTCAATCAATTCACTGAAGAAGCTGATAGTATCCTCGGATGCCGCGTTCGAGGCCATATCGATGGGTAGCGCTGATAGCGAAATCTCTTCTAGATGCTTAGCAAAATGCATGGTGACGGCCATCTTTCCTCTCCCTGTTTGCTCTTTGCAGAGAGCACAATGAATAGATTCCCAATGGGGCGCCATCTCATGGTCCAGTGCCAGATGAGCAATCCACTTCTCGCGACTTTCAAAGGTGTTGCTGCTATGCGGACATGACATGTCCAAGCACATGTACGGTTGAAGGTCGAGGTAGATATGCCGTCTAAGAAGCGATTAGTTTGTCTACAACCCTTAGGGGATGGGCTTCTTACTTCCATCCGGAATTGTTTGCGATAAGTATAGTGCGGCCACACGCAACGCAAGAGAAAAGAAGGCCCGACTTGGCTTCTTCCGAGAGAGGTGGTATTCGCACCGATTGGCCTTCGTGGTTGTAGCTCATTGTGGTTTCCGCATAGGATATTTTGGGTGCGGCAGACATGCCTAGAGACTTGCCGACTCCAGAGTCACGGAGTTTGCTGTCGGCAACCATCGTGCCAGCGTGGCTTTGCCCTTCCTGGATCATCATGGACAGAGGCTCTTCTCTTTGTTGGGCGTCTCTCATCGCTTGGCACCGTAGATAACGATCATAATTTATCCTCCCTAGACGGGAGGCAAGCGGCGTGCCTGCCGAAGGGAATCTGTGTTCGATCCTGTTCGAAAAGAGCTGCTCGGGACTCCAGGTGGAAGAAGCGAGGCCATCTGCAGCAACGTTGTACTGAGTGTCGAAGATAGGGCATTTAAGCAAGGGGTCAAGGCTCGATAGAACGAGGGTGTCCGTCTTGAGATCTTCGGCAATCTCATGGATATCGTCATTTGAGAAATCAGAGGCTGCATCGCTCGAAGAATCATCGCTCCGTCGGCTGGACGCTTCAATGATAATGCTTGCTGCCTCTTCAATATTTGACTCGACGCTGGAGCAAAGCTCTTGGGGTTTCTCGGAAACATGGATCAGAGGTACTAATCCTATAGACGACAGTAAAATATCATGTCAGGTCTGTCAATCATGACCAACACGCCAGTAATAGAAATACATCACATACTCTCGACGAGCACGCGCCCAATATGCAGCAAGTTCTTCAGGGTCGTATAGCGAAGTTTCCTTGATCGATTGAGGGTATCATTTAGGCGACCCTCTGCGATTCCATAGCCGTCAGACCATAGGATCAAGGCACTGCAACTGCGTTCGAGGCTGATGCGAGCAGTTTGAGGGATCCTGTCTTGTTCCTGTTCTGGAAGTGAAAGCGCTGGAATGATTGCTTTGAAGAGAGACGTCAAGCTCGCTGAAAGGCTAGCAACCACGTTGTGGTGGGCAGCTTCCTCGACATAGTCGCTGGGCTGCACCTGCAACTGTTGCGACTGCCATTCCAGGATATATTTGACGGGATCAAAGTCAGCTTGAGACGGAAGAAATGCTGCCATTCTGCCTCATGTCAGTGTGATCGCAGAAGCAAACAAGAACAAGGCAGAACCATCAGATCTCTACGAGATCCTTGAATTCAAAGGGATGTTTTACGGATGCGTTGTCGCAGGTCCAGCATCGCACACGGCAGAAAGGGTGACGATACAGAACAAACCACACGAGGAGCGACATCAACATCACATGGACAACGACACAAACACAGCCACAGCTGATGGTGCGGAGGCGTGCTATCAGTGACGTGGATCGCGTGAATGCCAATGAGTTGTGTTTCAAGCCCTGCGCAAGACTTGGCTGCATTGGGCAGATTCGGAGGATTCAAGCCTCAGCCGCATCATGCACGCTCCGCCTCCCCTCGTTTGCCCGGAGCTTGGGAAATGGAGAGCGTGCTCATGTTGCTTCTATCTTCTACCATCTGGGCCTACTCTGGCAGGTTCCAACAATTTTCCCTCTTGATCTTAGCTTACATGCGACAACCAGCAGCATCGGCGCCTCGTTTACGAAATGGATCCAATATATCAAACACTCGGAATCTTGCCCACGATTGGGAACGCTATCGACGTATACAAGTCAATCCGGGTGAAGTTCAAGATCTTTTGCCACTACTCTGCCGAAGTTGAAAGGATACGGAAAAGGTTTGGAGCGCAGCGGGACTTTTTCCTCAATGAAGTTGAGCTGGTCCTACGGCTGGCCTTGCAGGACCAAGATATCATCAAAGACATGATCAAGGATCCCGCACACAATCAGTGGGAAGCAAATAGCCTCCAAGAGAAGCTTGAATCAGTGCTGGGGAGAAATGCGAGGTCGATGACTGATATTGTCAACGACATTGAAGAGAGTATGCAAGCGTTACGGAGAGCGTTCCAATGCTTCACACCTTTAGAGGAAGAGCAGAAACGGGTAAGAATACAACCAAGTCGGGTCAGTGATGGTTGCGGATGCGACTTTTAACTTAGGCTACTCTCAAGGATGAGCAACTCAGGCGAAAGCCGCTGAGAGACACCATTCGCAAGTTGAGAAAACGCGTTACGATCACATTCGAGAAAAAGTCGTTCGAAGAACAAATCGACCGCCTCGAAAAAAGTAACAGCGGACTGAGACGTCTTCGAGAGCAAGTCAACCAGCTACAGAAGCCTCCACGCTATACTGCGAAGAAGTCGTCTGCAAGAGCAGGGAGATTGCCGTTGGAATTCGGGACATATGGAGCTATAAGAAGGGCCTCAAAGGCTCTGCATGAAGCATTAAGGACGGCTTGGTCGAGCACTCGGGCGCCACACCTGGGGCACTTTGTCAGGCTGTTCCTGAACGCCAAAGCGGAGAATGACGTGCAGATGGAAATTGCAATCCTATGCTACGGTTCCAAGCTACAGCAGAGAGCCCTGTTACAGACGACATTGACGAGGCTCCAAGTCCGGTCAAGGACCATAGACTCTATCACATGGTCCAGCGCAGGGTTATTGGCTCCAGCTTCGGAAGCGGACAACTCGCAGAACGACCGGCGAAAGCGGCAAAGGGTCAGATTCTCCAGCGTCGGCAGTGACTCTAATATTAGCAGCGATGAAGAATTGGCGTCATACACCTCTACGACCCCGACAGAAGTGAAAGTTGCTTCGACAGATAACCTACAGCTTACGGGCCACTTCTGCCGCGAACTCTCAAGACGCTGCTCAGCTCCAGGTGTCATATGCAAGGCAGAGGGTCTAGGGCATATCGATAGTCGCATGCAGGAAGGCTTTCGTCACTGCTTCTTCCCCTGTTCAAGCTCCCACTGCGGCAACATGGTACCCGACGATGTGATGCTGATGGATGAAGCACTCGGCCAGTCTGCCAGCACCAGGCTGACCGTCGTGGGCCAGCTGCAATTAGCTCACCGGCTCGTGTCTGCCGTGCTCAAATTCAATTCAACACCGTGGCTCAAAGAAGCTTGGAGCGTTCGAGATCTTGCGTTCTTCAAACAAGGAGAAGATTTGACAATGTCGCTCCAGACGCTGCATTTTGGCGTAGAGTTGATTCACAGCAAGTTCGAGCCCAGAGATTCCCCGTCTGTCATGGACGTCGAGTCGCCAGCCAATCTCGTACAGTCTTTTGAAGAGGCACAATACAAGCACGGGGTGCGAAATATAACGCTATACAGCCTGGGAGCCGCGCTGCTGGCGATTGGGAGATGGGAGCGCATCGACCACAATGACATCGAGGAGGTCCGTCGATTGGCATCGCGGCCGTGCTACTTGGGGCCTGTATACCAAGAGTTGACGCAGAAAGTCCTTGACTGCGACTTCGGGTACGGCAAGGATCTGAAGAAGCCCAGGCTCCAGCAAGCCATCTACGAGATGGTTGTCTTGGAGCTGGAGTCGATGATTGCGAGCCTTGATATATCTGATGAGGAGTAGGATATGTCAGTACACGATAGGCTCAGGGGTTTGAGACATGAGTGATTGTATCTTTGTGTCTTGTAGGTTGGATATTGGAGAATAGTGAGGAATCGGGTACCGTGTCCGGGGATGGATCTTGAGAGGATCACGATACGCGTCAAGTAGTGTCCATGAGTAGCGACACCGTTGTATGCTGCCGCCGTTATAGCAGATTAGAGGTTCACTCGAAACAATGTCCTTTCGCAGACTTGCCGTCTTCGAAAGGATTGCCTCTTGCAGAGATGCTGTATATTTCTCTCTCTCCTCTCGAGTCATGTTCAGTTACTCCGACTATAAGTCTCAACAAACATATACGTAATCAAGCAGAAATGCTTCCGCCGGCCATAAAACTCCCAAATGACCAACGCACCCGCACTCCATGCACGGTAACCAATCACCATCCACGTCCTCATCAACTCTCGTCGGGTGCATGTGCCGTATTGCGCGTATTCGACATGCAAAGGATGCGCTTGGCGCTGCTCAACTTCGGCTGTTAGTGCAGAATGTCTTTGGCCCACGTTTCAAGGGATCGGCGCTAAGGAGTCTGGAATTTAGGCGTTGATTTTGCGTTGCCTCCGCGTGAGGGCCGTATTGCTCGTAAAGGCCAGGGAATTCGACGGGGAGTGGTGGTTGGTGCCGTGTTGAGGCTCAGGTGGGTGGTTTGATGACTTGAAGCTGTGGCTGGTTTAGGCTTGGTGGTTGCTTAGGTACCTAGTTCATGTTTCTTGGAGCCTTTCAACACGGCTGTGCAACTGTAGGTTGTTGATCTGCCTCGCGAATCGAGACGAGAGGGGGGCTAAGGACGTATGTAAAGGTTTGATTCGGTGAAGACGTAGCTACATGTGATTGACAGAACTCGAATCGTCACTCAACTGACTGTCGCTTCGCTTCACGGTTCACATGTGCCTGATCCCGTTCGGGAAATACGTGGCGCTCACCAGCCCCAGCCCCACGGCCAGCTCTTAGCGTCACACCTTAAACCGTTGCGGGCCATACCTGGCGCTGCTAGCTCGCCAAGGCTAGCGGGGTGGGCGCACTAAATGCCCTATGGCAGGGGAATCCTACGGGGCATTCAGGGCAGCTGGACCTCTGGATCCTATCGCTGCCTTTCTGCCAGCCACTGACAACACCACGTCTCCCACCTCGAGCATCATGGCGCAGCATGGACTCATTTCCTTCCCATTTGCTTCGTTCCAGCGACCCAGACCTCACGAGTGCGAGGCCAGAGCTAAGCGAGATACCACCCAACCGTCTGACCCCTGTCTGCCTCGACGAAGATCAATGCCATCCGTCATGGCGGCCGGTACGCCTCTCTGCAAGCTAGTTCCTCCAGGGCTGAGACGATGTGATGGACGCAATGCTTTCAGTGTATATAAAGCCAGCCTCCCTTCCACGACGTGTTTGGATGGATCTAGAATCATGGCTAACCCAGTGAAGCCTTTTCTTCTCATCGTCAACTTCGAAAAAGGGAGCTGACCTGACGTCTTTCACTACCCATTGCCGTCTCCCTCATCCTACAGACAATACAGCTGCGCATGGCAGACATCAAACCACAAGCCAAGCTACCGCAAGGGCATCCCCCGTCTCTGCCCATCATGGCCCTCTACCGCCAGATCTGGGCCTTGACTGAGAAGACGCTGAGAATCGTCATCACTCGTCACATCTCCTCGACCGTCTACAGCGCCCTCGTGCTTCCCATCGTCCTCACCGTCTACATCGGCATTGGTCAGAAATTCACTCAACCCGACGACAAGTTCGGTATTGGGTCTCCAGTCGATATATTTTCTCTCGAGACCGCCCTCTCCAAGGCTAACGGCGGTCGAGACACCGTCGTCTTTGTCAACAGCGGCCACACTGGCGGCGACATAGAACGTATCGTCGACTCTATTTCCGATACGGTCACGAGAGCCGGCAAGAATGCAACAACGATACAAGACGAATCCGACTTGGGATACATCTGCCGAGGTACCATCCGCGGCACTTCCAACTGCTTCGGTGCTGTGGTGTTTTACTCTTCTCCTGACGAAGGCAGCGATGACTTCTGGAACTACACTTTGCGTGCTGATGCTGGCCTTGGGGGCAGCTTTCGGACGGACAAGGGCAATAACGACGCTCAGATATACGCACTTCCTCTCCAGCGAGCCGTGGACGCTGCCATTGCTGGTCTCAAATCGGGATCCTCTTTTCCGGAAACGACGCAGCAGTACCCCTATACCGAACTGACCGAGGACGAACACCAGGCTGAGTTGCGGCGAAAATATCAAAGCTCCTTCATCAAATACCTGAGTGTGAGTTTCTTAGCCGCCATGATTGGAGTGTGCTATCACATGCCTGGCTTTATTGCTACGGAACGAGAAAAGGGCATGTCCCAGCTGATCGACGCCATGATGCCCACCCGCCAGGGCTGGCATCGCCAATTCGCCAGGCTCATCTCCAATCACCACGCCTTTATCATCGCCTACATGCCAGGCTGGATTGTCGCTTCGATTGTTGCAAGAGTTCTCATTTGGACAAACACTAGCTTCGGCATCCTGATCATCTTCTTCCTTCTCAGCGGCATCGCCATGACTTCCATGTCTCTTCTCGGAGCATCCTTCTTCAAAAAGGCTCAGCTTTCAGGAATAGTCACTGCTGTCACCTGGCTCGTGCTTGGCATCGTGGCCCAGGTCGTTCCACACCCCAGCACTGCCGCAGTCGCTGTCCTCAGCTTGCTCTTCACCCCGTGCAACTTCGTCTACTTCATCATCTACATTGCTCGGTTCGAACAGGATGGAAAAGCGGCGGATTTAGCACACGCACCGCCGAGTGGCACGTCCAGGCTGCCCGGTATCGTTCACTGGATCTTTTTCATCATCCAGATGATTGTGTATCCTGCCGCCGCAGCTTCTGTAGAGCGGGCTTTACATGGTGTGAGCACAGGAACCCGAAAATCAACAGCCCTCCCAAATACAGCCGGTGGCCTCCAAGAAACGGTCCGCCTTGAAAACATGACCAAGATTTACAAACCGAGTGTGCTGCGCAAATTCTTCTCCTTTGTCTCACCGCCAAGGCCAGAGGTAGTGGCTGTGGATGACCTCACCTTGACGGCCAAAAGGGGGGAGATCTTAGCACTGCTTGGTGCCAACGGCAGCGGCAAAAGTACCACGCTTGATGCGATTGCTGGTATCAGTGATTTTACGAGTGGAAACATTTCCGTTGACACGTCTGGCGGTCTTGGATATGCTCCCCAGCAAAACGTTCTCTGGGATGAATTGACCGTTGAGGAACACATCCGTCTGTTCAGCCGCATCAAAGACCCTCTCAAGAAGACGTCGGACACCGCCATTGCGGCTCTGATCGATGCTATTGGACTACGCTCAAAGGCAAAGGCTTGGTCAAAGACTCTCTCTGGAGGCCAAAAAAGAAAGCTGCAGCTGGGACTGATGTTGGTTGGCGGAAGCTCTGTCTGCTGTGTTGATGAAGTCTCCTCTGGCATCGATCCCCTGTCGCGCAGGAAGATTTGGGACATCCTTCTGAAAGAGCGTGGCTCGCGGACAATCATCATGACGACTCATTTCCTTGATGAGGCTGACTTGCTTGCCGACAACATTGCTATCCTGTCCAAAGGAACGCTGAGGGCTGAAGGCTCTTCTGCTCAACTCAAGGACACTTACGGTGCGGGCTACCGCATTCATGTGCTGAACCCGAAGAGCTTGAATGAGGTGCCCGATATAGAAGGCGTCACAAAGAAGGTTGGGACAAACAACGTGACTTACCTGTCATCGTCTTCGGACCAGGCTGCCAAAGTAATCCGGGCTCTGGAAGCTGGGGGCATCCCGTACAAAACCTCCAGCCCAACCATTGAAGACGTCTTTCTCCACTTGGCTGAGGAGGTCCACGGAGATGGCTCCCAGAGGCATCCCAATGTCGTCAACGAAAAGGCCGCCAAGATCGCAAGCGATAATACACCGTTGGCTGACGAGAATCCGGCACTGCTCACAGGACGGCAGATCGGCATGGTCCAGCAGACGGGCGTGCTTCTGAGAAAGCGGTTTACGGTTCTCAAGACGAATTGGCTCCCCTATGCGGCGGCTTTTCTGGTCCCCATCGTCGCCGCTGCGGTGATTCAACTGCTTGTTCGCAACGATGAGCTGGTCGGCTGTTCACCCACGCAGAGGAGCAGTCATACAACAAATGATGATTTCTTCAAGCTCTTGGATACCGCCCATCTTGTTGGGGGCCCATCGTCCAAATTTGACAGCTCCTCGGTGGAAGACCTATTCAAGCCAATGCTACCTACTTCGGCCAGCTCCCGAAAACGTGACAGCTCTACTTCACTCGGCAACATCACCATCGATCTTGTAGATTCACTCGCTTCTATGGAGGATTTTATCGAGAAGAATCGGAGGACCGTTACGCCTGCCGGTCTCTGGCTCGGCGACTCCAACTCAGCGCCGACGCTGGCATTCAAGACGGACAATTCTTCCATGTACTCTGCGGTTTTGGGCCAAAGCTTTCTGGACACGATCCTCGCTAATACTACCATCGCAACGTCCTACAAAGAGCTTGATTATCCCGTGGCTCCTTCAACGGGCAGAGGACTCCAACTCGTGGTCTACTTTGCTGTTGCTTGTTCCATTTTCCCCGGTCTCTTTGGTCTGTATCCCAACACCGAGCGCCTCAAGAATGTCCGCAGCCTGCAATATTCCAGCGGTGTTCGTACCCTACCGGTCTGGGCTGCACATGTCATCTTCGACTTTGGCATCATTGCCGTCCCCATGATCTTGGCGGCCATGTTACTTGTCGTGTCTTCAGATTCATGGTATAATGGGGGCTATCTGTTTCCCATCTTCATCTTCTACGGTCTGACAACAATCATCATCTCTTACCTCTTTTCGCTCCTTTGCGCAAGCCCAATGGCGACCTATGCCATGACTTCCGTCGTTCAATCGGTCGGTTTCGCCGTCTACATCATTGCGTACCTCTTCATCCTTACCCTTTCACCAGCCGCATACACCGATCGAAACGTCCTGATAGCACATTGGATCATTGCTGCCATCTTCCCCACGGGCTCGCTCGTCCGCGCATTGATGGTCGGCCAAAACATCTTTTCAACGACGTGTGACAACGACCGACTTCAACCGAACCCTGCAGCAATGGTTGCGTACGGCGGTCCTCTGCTGTACCTTATCTTGCAGGCAATCTTCTGGTTCTCGATCGTCATCTGGATCGAAAGCGGCGCCGGTCGATATGCCCCTGAAAAGGCAAAGAGCTCCCCTGAGATTGACGACCCAGAGATTGCAGAAGAGCTCGTCCGCGTAGACGGTCCAGACGGCGCATCCGACGGCCTCCGCGTCGTACACCTGACCAAGGCCTTTGGCAAGAACACTGCCGTCGACAACATCACCTTTGGCGTCGAGCACGGCGAAGTATTCGCCCTCCTCGGCCCCAACGGCGCCGGCAAGTCCACCACAATCTCCCTGATCCGCGGCGACATCGCGCCCAGCCGCAACGGCGGCGACGTCTTCGTCGAGGGCGTCTCCATCACCAAGCACCGCGCCGCCGCCAGGGCCAAGCTGGGCGTGTGCCCGCAGTTCGACGCCATCGACAACATGACGGTCCGCGAGCACCTCCGCCACTACTCGCGCCTGCGCGGCATCCCCGACGTCGACCACCAGGTGCCCGCCGTCCTCCTTGCCGTCGGCCTCGAGGCCTACGCGGACGTCATGGCGCACACCCTCTCGGGCGGCAACAAGCGCAAGCTGTCCCTGGGCATCGCCCTCACGGGCAACCCGCCGGTGATGCTCCTCGACGAGCCCTCGTCCGGCCTCGACGCCGCCGCCAAGCGCATCATGTGGCGCACCCTCGAGGCCATCGTCCCCGGCCGCAGCATCCTCCTCACCACGCACAGCATGGAAGAGGCCGACGCGCTGGCCACCCGCGCGGGCATCATGGCCCGCCGCATGCTCGCCCTCGGCTCGACGGACGCGCTCCGCCACCGCTTTGGCGACACCCTGCACGTGCACCTTGTCGCGGCCACGGCACCCCATTCGTCCGCCGCAGAGATGGACGCCCTCCGCGCGTGGGTGCTGAACAACTTCCCCGGCGCAGAGGTCGAACAGGAGACGTTCCATGGACAGATGCGCTTCTCGATGCCTTCGTCCGCGGTGCCGCCGCTGCCGGTGGGCGCGGGCGCGGGCGCGGCGAACACGAGTGAGAGTGCGAGGGGACGGCTGTTGATCATGTTGGAGGAGCAGAAGGGGTATCTTGGCGTTGCACATTACAGCGTCAGTCCGACGACGCTCAACGAGGTTTTCCTTAATATTGTCGGGAAGCATGATGTTCAGGAAGAAGGATATACTACGACCGATGGAGGCGAAAAGAAGCCTTGGTGGAAGTCAAGGATCATGAGGAGGTTTTAGACGTGCCTGACAGTCTTTGTAATAATGTTGAGAAGCGCTGCGATTTTCTTCAAATAGTTGACATAGACGTGGATATCATTGTTAGAAATTACATACATTAGCTAGCTCCTTCATATTCCCATGTACTCATACTCATCCAATTTTCAACCCTCAACGAGTAGACGCTCAGTTACCCATCTCATACACCGGCCCTCCACCATGCAACTCCTGCGGCAAATGCGTACTACCAGCCATCTCTGGCGGCTGTGCATGCACCTCATGATACGCCTGGCCCATGGGATGAGGCGGATATGCGTATGCGGCTGGCGGCTGGGGATATGACCCATGAGGCAGCTCAGCCGCATTAGGATGTACAGGAGGCGTTGTCGTAGCAGCAGATCCCTGGAACGGCGATATGCTCGAAACAGTGACGGGGTTGTTCGACAGCTCGCTGGGCGTCGACAGCGGCGTCGTGGATGTGAGCTTAGTAGGATCGACGGGAGGGACCTGGGCGGTTTGAGGTTGTGCTACAGCGGGTGCTGCGGCTGGCGCTGCTCCGTCTCCTCCAGCTGCGGTAGTGTTTCCTCCCTTTGCTCTGTTGAGGCAGAACTTCCAGATGACGGCGGCTGCAAGGCCGATACCGGCTACAACGCCGACTACGATGCCAGCAATGGCACCTCCGGAGAGTCCCTTCTTCTTGCGTTTAGGGAGAGCTCCGGAACCCGATGAACCATCTGAATCAGCAGAATCTGATCCTCCTGACGATCCGTTGTTCGAGCTTCCGTTGGAAGTTCCTGATGAGCTTCCAGAGCCTCCTGACGAGGTGCTACTACCACTTGGAGATGCGCTATTCGACGGTGAAGAAGTTTCCTTTAATGAGGAAGAGCCGGCTGACTGGCTAGGCGAGTCGTCGTCCTTGTTGGTAGCGGTGGCCTCAGGGGCAGATTCGGATGATGAGCCGGGAATGAGTCCAGCAAGCACACTTATACACAGCTGCTCACCCGCCACCTGAGCCTCTATTGACCTTGTCAGTTTCGACCTCCTGACGACAAAGCATCAAGCTTCCGACGGCCACTTACGGACAGCACCAACATATCCACAGGCGCTCTGGACACAAGGGGCTGCCCCTTTGTTGATGACGTCCGCAGCGTTGCATTCGCACAAGGTGTCCCCCAGTTTGCAGTTCGTCGACTTTGTGACGGCGGACGCGACGCAGTCAGTAGCACACGCTGGAATGGTAGGCACAGCGCGTGCAAACTTCAACTCGGCCAAGAGTTCCGGAGAGGGACCGGGAGTAATGATGGGCGGCGCTGCCGCATGCGACAGATGCGCGACTGGCGTGGCCTGAGCATCTGCTGGCCGACTTCGGATGTGCAGAGATGAGGCAGTCGACACGAGAAGGAGCAGCGCGAGCGAAGTCGGTAGATTCTGCATCTTGGCCATGATGAAAGATCGGGTTCGACTCAGGGGCGTCACCCGTTGGACACACCTCTACTTCTCACTGACAGAAGCAGGACACGAGAGACAGACGAGGTGCAAGGTCGAGCTCGAGTTTTCATCCGGCATCCCAGCCGTTATTATAAAGCCAGACCGGCTGGGCTATCCTCGTGGGGAAGGGTTGTCCCGATAGCATCTAATACCACTCCGGAGTAGCATCGTGCGCTTGGAGCGGGCCATTGATTGCTCGCAGGGGTCGTGGACATGTCGTCGCCTCATTCGCGTACTGACATGGGCGAGGCATTCTCGTCGACCTGCCAGTGCACAATGGATTCCCCGCCTGGCAGAGCAGAGCGGAATGAAGCACACCAACTCTCTCCGTCCGGGTCCGGGCGCTGATTGGAGGCTCGTCACATTGGGTTTGGCGTCCATGTCCAGCTGCAGTTTGGGACAACAAGGGCCCAATTCAGCCTGCAGAATATTGGATGCTAAGCGCTCCCCCCGCCACTCCGGGGACCTTTTGCGAAGGTCCAATACAGACCACGATGAGGGAAAAACGGCTGAGATGAAGAATGATTTGAAGTGAGAGCGGTGCTCTGTAGTTGGTTTGCACATGAGCTGAGTGTTTCCATTTCCTATTTGTGAACATCACGACACAAGCTTCAACAGCTTCCCGGCTGCAACACTGAGCTGCGAAGACACCAAGCGCGGAATAGGTCCGTCCTCCATCCTGGCGCTGCTAATCGAGTCGAGTTTGGCGTCGCGCAGCCGTTGCCGGTGTCCCGAGCTTTTAGTGACAGCCCGCCTTTCTGCTTCAGCCCCAAGCGGAGGTGCGCGGTCATGCATGAGATGGTCGGACCGCGAACGACGACAGACAGACACGAGACACACTTCAAGGAGATTTGACAGATGGGACTCAACTCCAGGAATAGCACAACACACGAGGCCGTCTCTCTGCCTGCTTCTGCAGAGTTTGATGGCTATGCATGATTCTTTCCTCTGGCCTTTGCTGAAAGGACTCTGTCATCGTCGTTTGGCATCGAGGTGCCAGCTGTACCCCGTGAGTCTCGACGTCGTTGCACGTGTAGTGAGTGAGAGCGTAGTGCTTGGAAACATCCGAGAGTCTGTTCAAGCGCTTTCACGCTGATGGCAATGACGACGATGTTGGTGATGAGGGAGAAAAAGAGTTGCAGAATCCCAGTTCAAGGTTCTGAGACGTGCTGGATAAGGTAACTCCCGAAGCCTGTGTGCTCCTTCCCACATTGAAGCTTAATCCCACAATTGACAAGAAGTGGGGTCCTTTCCCTTTGAGGAGCTCAAAGAGATCCCTGCCAAGGGATTACCTATTGAGTGGCCAACCAGCGGCGCTGTCATATCGATGGAAATCTGCCTCGGGCAGCCACGTGCCACGACTGGAGACTGTGGCTAGTGAGGTGACCAGTCTGTGGCTGGTGCTTTGACTGCACGGATGGATTGGATTCGATGAATAACAAGGACTACCATGGGTGTTGTTTTTCTTCTATGTTCATATAAATCATAGCTTCGATATTTGATGTCTGCGTACTATGTACGCGTATAACCCAGTGACCTTTCCATAAGTAGGCTCTTCACCTACCAACCAATCATGTCCCAGTATCCTCTCACGGACCCCAAAATTCCCCAATCCGTCCCAAGTCATCAACAAACTGTGGGCCTCCCGTCTACGGGTCCAAGCGATCTCGCAGCCGATCAGCGAAAAAATAGAGCATAATCATGGGCTTCATTGAACTTCCTTCCATCTGCAATTCACGATTCAGTACTCCGTATTCTTCTCAAAACCTCGTTAGCCATATATTCTGAATAGTTCTAGCCCAGTCACAATGGCCTTTACAATGCATTCCCACTCGGGCCAGTTCTGCCCTGGCCATGCCGTCGACCAGCTGGAGGACATTGTCCTGCATGCCATTTCGCTTGGGTATAAGACCATGGGCCTTACCGAGCATATGCCTCGCTATGAGGAGCGGGATCTATATCCTGAAGAGGTGCGTCGTGGGCTTCGTTGATTTACATGTTGATTTTCGTCTCCAATCGTTTGGTTTGAAGTATACACTTTTATACGTCTTGTGTCATACAGCATTTCATCAACCCCTCCTCATCACATATTCACATGTCAACAACTCACTCAACTCGCATTCGCCCACTCACCCACTCAACCAACCCATCGTCACTCAACCACTCATTCACTCACTTATTTGAACATCCTCAAACTGACAATCTCAAAAAGCTCTCCGACCCCCAAACCTCCCTCCAAACCCTCCCCAAACTCCACGCATCCTACCTCCTCGAAGCCCGCCGCCTGCAACGCCAATACAGCACCCAGATCCACATCCTCATCGCCTTCGAAGCAGAATTCATCCGCCCCTCCTACGCAGCCCACGTCCGCGCCCTCTTCGACGCCTCCCCCCTCGTCGACTACTTCATCGGCTCCGTGCACCACGTCCACGGCATCCCCATCGACTACGACAAGCCCACCTACGCCGCCGCCCTCGCCGCCACGTCAAATCACTCCGAGGAACAGCTCTACGCCGATTACTATGACTTGCAGTTTGACATGCTCAGGGCGCTCAAGCCGCGCGTCGTGGGGCACTTTGACTTGATTCGCCTCATGAGCGAGGATCCGGGGAGGGATCCGAGACTGTGGCCTGCCGTGTG
The DNA here is from genome assembly GCF_003025115.1 of Trichoderma citrinoviride. Classification (NCBI taxonomy): domain Eukaryota; kingdom Fungi; phylum Ascomycota; class Sordariomycetes; order Hypocreales; family Hypocreaceae; genus Trichoderma; species Trichoderma citrinoviride. The sequence continues at coordinate 594,193 of NW_020194718.1, read as the reverse complement.
GGAAAAGATTTGTCGGAATCTGGAGTATGCGGTGGAGATTGGGGCGTGGCTTGAGTGCAATACTGCGGCGTTGAGGAAGGGTCTCGACGAGCCTTATCCGGGACGAGTCATCTCAGAGGTAAAAAAAACTTGACTTACCCTACTCTCCCATTCATACAGCAATTTCTTTTTTTTTTTTCTTATTTGAAATGGCTGACGTGGTTTGTAGAAATGGCTTCAGCTCGGCGGAAAGTTCACAATGTCCGACGACAGCCATGGAATCGCGCAAGTCGCTACGAATTACAGCCGCGGCCTGGCATTCCTCGAGAGTCTCGGCGTCGAGCATGTCTGGACCTTTCAGCGGCAGAATCATCCCGACGCTGGAGAAGACGCAAAAGCGACGCTCAACGATGTGGCCGTGTCTCTAAAGGAGTTTCGGCAGCACTTTTGATAAATCCTGCTAACTGTCTCATTATACATAGGGATACAGTATGTGGGAATGTGACAAGCTATAATAGATCGGAGGTCATTCATTGTTCCTGGAAGTCTGTGGTTTAGAGACACATATAATACAAGCAGGAAACTCGATAGATAGCATCTACCAAACATTGAATTGTCACTATAATAAAGTAAAGTAAATTGCTTCTGACAAGATTTTTTTTCCTTCTTTCTTTGGGAGGGAACGGGTATCTTCTAAGTGAGAGAGTGAGAGCAGCCCAGCATTCCAGGGGCAGGTAATTTGACAAGGGTGTACAAGCTAGAAAAACAATTGGTCTCAAAACCAGGAGAAGGGAGAGACCGAGCTCAAGCAAGCGCTAAGCAGGACAAAGAAGAAGATGAAACGCAAGATAAGACGAGAAAAGCAAAGACTAAACTCCTAGCCATTCCGTGTTCCATACCATCCAATCCGTTGAACAATAAAGAAATCTAGAGACATCGCCATTTTCCATTCCCTTATCAGCCGTCTATTTCCTGGGTGGAGACCTCGGTGCAGGCCGGAGAGGACCGCTGGGCTTCCTCTGAACCTTTTGAGGGGACGGGTCTCGGTTGGCTGGCTGCTTAGCAAAGGGAATGGTGCCGCTGCCGCCATACTGGAAAAGCGTGCTGCTCTTCTTCACGAGGCCGGGTTGTACAGCCGGGGGCCCGGCTGGGAGCGAAGGGGGAAGCCACTTAAGCGGCTCCTGGGACGAAACGGACACCGGGGGTGGGCCTTCAGGCTGGTACTGGAAGAACTCGTGGGCCTCATCCATGGCTTTGGCCGAGCGAGGCGAGCTCACGTTGGGAACGGCCTGTCTCGCTTCGGGAGAAACAGTGCGGGGCGTAGAGTGCTCCAAGTTGGGCGTTGACAGGGTGCTCTCAGAAGCAGTCGACAGCGCGGGCATGGTACCATCCGGGGACGTGGCGTTGATAGTCGGCCTGCGGCCGACGCTGCTGTTCGGTGTCTTGAGGCCGCCGGACTCTACAGACCTGTTGGTGCTGGCAGACGAGGGACGCAGCTCTCCGGATGCAGTAGCGGCTGCAGCTGCGGCTTCGGCTTCAAGGCGGGCCTTCTCCCGGGCCTCCTTCTGCGACTGGGTGATCAGGTTGATCTTGATCTTCTTGATCCCCTTGGTGATCTTATCCATGTCGTCAATAGTAGCGTCCAGCCTTGATACTGCAGGTGCCGTAGTTCTTTCCGCAAGAGCTTCCTTTCCGGCTTCAAGCATGGGCGACCTAAGGGCAGGTTCGCCGTTGGACGAGGTGGGCCGCGACTTTCTGACGGTGATTCTTCCGGTAGAGCCAGAGCTCTGGGCCTGGTTTCCTGCAACTGAGAGAGGCCTCCCGGCGATAGGCCCCGCAGAGGTTGAAGGCCGAAGCGGCAAATCCTGACTAGATGTTGCGGTACGAGAAACACTGCGTTGCGTAGGAACAGCCGACGAGGCGGTTAGTCGTCGACTGGTCTTCTTTGGAGGCGTGCCAATAAGGGGTTGTGGCGTCTGTCCGCGAGCGGTCGCCTGGCAGCTCAGGTTAGTCGTCGTTCAATAAAGGATGACGGGAGAGAAAAATCTCATGCTTACCTTTTCTGCCGCAAGTGTCGCGGTGGCTACAGTCTTGCTTCGGTCCCTCGTCTGCCGGGACTGGTTCTCCTCTTGGATGGGGTCGATAACCCTGGGCTTGCGGTCGCGAAGCGACATCCTTGAAGCTGATCGATCGAGTTCCGGAACGCCAGCAGACTGCCTGTCTCGTCGTACCCGTGCCGCATCGGCGTTCAATTCCTCAAAGGTGCAGCTGTCGGTTTGGCGATCTCGTGGGATGAGGAGCTTCGAAAGCTCGCTAGCAGCAATCGTCCATGGAACCTCGGGGGGCGAGGGAGATGGAGAGCGGCTGGAGACAGTCGACCTGTTGACCAGAGTCGACATGCTTCGTCGCATCCTGAGGGGGTCCACAGCCCTGGCCGTAGACGCCTGCGTCGGCGTACAGTAGGTTGGGGGCGTAACCACATGCGGCTTCTTCGGCGTGATATCGGGCAGCGCTACCGCGGCCTCCAACTTCTCCATTTCTCCAGCCGACCACCATGAGGGATCGTACGGGTTAATCGAAGCCGGGGAGTGCGGGATGTGCTTGTCTTCTTCTTCATCGTAGGCACCTTGCGGGAAAGAAAGCCGGCTCCGGTGCGGCACGTTCTGCTTCCCCACGAGACCACTGAGATGGCTAATGATGCCGGAGGTCAGTGCTCTGTTGCTATAGCCACCCTCCAGGACACTGACGATGCGGCCGTCGACGCAGAGGCCCTCCTCGGCGGCAAGGCGGACAACGTCTTGGGTGAGGCGAGCATAGAACTCAGTGGGCACGTTGACCTTGTGGCGCTGCATTCCTGCGCTCTCCCATTCGCTCGCATCAAAGCCAGCGGACAGGAAGATGACGGCTCGCGGATTGACGCCTGCGTCTTGTAGCTTTTCCGCTTGGCCTCTCAGATAGCTGCGTGCCTTGTCGAGAAGTATCGAGTATTTAGTCTCATAAAGATCCCAGAAATCCTCAACTGTCTTCCAGGGTTGGAGGTGGGCGTTCCAGATGTTTTGTCCATGCGCATTCTCGATACAGATGCTGGCATTCTTAATCTTGTCATCGTCTCCGTTTTCACAGGGATAGGAGTTGATGTCGTGCAAGCTAAAGTAGCCAATGGACGTCTTCTTCCAGGCGGCATGATTCTTGGTGGCGGCCATGGACCGAGAGTTGTGCGCCCAGGCAAGGGCCTGGGAGCCATCTCCGTGGTGCAAGTCAAAGTCGATGATGGCGGCGTGCGTTAAGCCATGGTTGAGGATTCCGTGCATGATTCCCACATGGACATTGTTGACCCAGCAGAAGCCTGACGGGAGGTTGGCAGAGCAATGGTGTCCCGGAGGCCGTACGGCAACAAAGGCACGCCGGGGCCCAGCAGAGAAGACGGCATCGACGCCCTCGCACACTGCGCCCAGGGCACCCTCAATGGCCTCCAGCGACTGGTTGCAGAGGTACAGGTCGCCCTCGTGCAGCGTTTCGGGAGCAGCATGGTCGGGGCCTCGGGTTATGGACGGCCTCTGCAGCTCCTTTCCTCCACGAGCCAAGACCGCCTCGGCCGACTCGCACATCATCTTGAACTCCTCCATCCATTTGGTACCATGTACATTGGTGACGGCAGGGGACAGCAGTGACAGCCTCCGGTCCGTCTTGTGGATGCGAAAGGGGATGCTGGGCAGCATGTGGACATTGCTCTTGGGCAAGATGGGCAGCGCGCCGTCGCTGTGACGCTCACCGAGACGAACATAGGCCGCAGACACACCCAAGACACTGGCCTTGATGCGCTCAGGACGCTCGACAATGGTGTTAAGAGCGCTCTTGGGGGTGCGTGGGCGCGAGAAGCGATGGCCGTAGACGGCATCATTGAGGACGACAACAGTCTCGGTGTAGAGTGTGGACACGGGGCCGTGATGGGCCTCGAGCTCATCCTTGAAGTGGCCGCTGGCCACGGAGCTGGCCGTCACCGGGGGGCGCCACTCGGGCTCGGGATTTCCAAACGACGCCCTCAAGCCTGGTGACACAACCTGCTGCAGGCTGGAGCGCCTGGACAGTGGCCGCGAAGGGCCGACGCCACTGGCCGAGTGCAGGGAGTTCATCGAGGCTTTGCGGACGAGGGTGGGGGTTGCAGTTCGCGACTCTCTGCCTGAGGGACTGAGTGAGGGAGCGCGGGCAGAGGGAGAGGCAGAGGGAGAGGCATGGCGAGGGGGATTTAAGGGCGTCGAGGGCGGTTGCGATGGCGAGAGCCCGGGAGATCGCGGGCCACGCTGGCCCAGTGACAGCTGGCTGAGTGACTGCGATAGGCCTGCGCCCTCGTCCCTGGAGCTGGAACCGGAACTGGAGCTGGAGCTGGAGGTTGCTGCTGCTGCTGCTGCACGCCGTGGCGGCTCAGCATTGGGCGGAGACGCCATCTGGGCGACTTATAAGACCGGCTCACTCGGTGGGTTGCAGCGAGGCGACATGCGTTAGAGGGAGAGACGCCAGGAACACTGCGAGGAAGCCTGTGCGTGTCTGAGAGCGCTGAGTATCTGGTCGGTATCTGCTGCTCCGGCTCTGCGTCTGCGTCTGCCTCTCTCTGTGTGCGTGGATGCCGTTTGTGGCCGAGATGTGTATGCGTATGCGTCTGTGAGCGCCGGTGCTTGGTGTGGGTGGAGCGTGAGCGATGCGGCCTGCGATTTGATGGCTTTCAGGTTTCTGCAGCGCTGCGACGCCCTGCGATGCTCTGCGATGGCTGTCTGCTGTGCGTGATGCCGTGCGACGATGGCCTCACGACGGGCATCTGCGGTTTCCTTGCGTTGTTTTTGTCTCGGCCTGTTGTTGTTTGGTTCAGGTTCAGGCTCCAGGCTGGCACGCTCCTCCGGCGCCTGTGGCTCGGGGCGTTTAATGACATGGCCGAACGGAGCATGTAATTTCACAATCGCCATCGTCATAGCCGCTTCGCTTCCCCTAATTCCATCTTGTCTTGCCCCCCGAGCGATCACGTGCCGGGCCAGACACAACGGGGGGTGTGGCATCCAAGATTGCAGCCGTCAAGCTCAATTCATTCCAAGCTTCATTCACGTCACTGTGATGAGCCGGTCGGGCGCTGCCACTGGGCTGCCTTGGTCGGGCACCACAGCATCGGCGCTGCTTCTTCACTCGCATCCGCCCGAGTCTCTGGTGTTTCGCTTCGTTTCTCCCCAGCAGAGGCAAGGGGGCAGCCGTTTGGCTTCCGGAACGGCACTTCTTCTTGTCTTCGCTGCTGAGGAGCATATGGGAGCATACGGGAGCACTTTCTCCTTTGCCTGCACATGTACGAGTTGCTTGTTTGTGTGTGCATACTCCCTACTGTACGCCGGCTTACCCAGCCGGAATGGCCAAGCCCAGGATGATTCTTGGTGCTCCGTGATACTTGATACTCCATGCATCGACACATGCAGGCCACAGTCGAGGCCACACAGAGACCCTGATACTGCCCGGCGCAGTGGATGCCGCATGCCATGACATCAGCCAAACCGCCACCTCGGCCAGTCAAAGGCATCCGGACAATGAGATTGTTGGACGCTCGTAAAAGCCCATCTTCTGCCGCTGCGGGCGTCGTGCAGCAGTGGACCTCCAGGCAGGAATACATCTTCTACGTGGTCGAATTACAGCAGAGGCTTTTGTGCATTGCCCTCCTCTTATTTGTAGCCGGTCGTCAGCGTTGCATCCCATGGACAGCCGAAGACGTCCGATTGAGCAGCATCGCGGCCGGACGGGTTGGACGGGGTCGACGGAGGTGCATGAAACCAGGAACCGGCGCCTCCGATTAACGGCTGCAAGCGATATCGCCCAAGATATTGCTGCTACTGTACTCCGTACCTCCGTCTAGCACAGTCGGCTAGCAGAACAAGGACCGGGAGCCCATATCCGACGAACGGTGCACATTGTCAGTCGAGCCGTATTCCGCCTGTTCTGTCCTGTCTCACGGCCTCAGACGGCGTGTGGCGATCACCAAGCAAGGGATTGAGTACATACATCCTTCAGGACGGATATCAAGTACACATTCCAAGAAAGGCCCCATCACAATGAGGGAGTACGAAGTGATAATATCCATCTGTCCCCTCTGTCACATGGAAATTTCCGGTCATGTCACATTGTCACCTAAAAATAACCTCCTTTCATCGCGCATGGGGGGAACGTTGGCACGAAATACGGAGCACAAGCCGAAAGAATGGAGTGCAGAAAGGGGTTGATTTGATTAGCGGTCCCCGCTCTGCTCTGCCTCCATCTTTACCTATCAAGCTACATCTGGGGTAACGCCAGCACTCGATCTTGACAGCCATGATGCTTGTCTCCTTGACTCATGGAAGAAGAAGAGAAGCATCGAGGTAACGTATCAATGTCCTGTACGCCGTCTTCCATACAGTCTTCCAGGCCTTGCAGACGCAGGAGATATAGCAACACCAATCTTGAGGCAGGTTCATGTAAGTCATTTTCGCAAGCAAATCAGCGTCTGCTGGATGCGCTTGTTTGACATGGCACAATGGGCAGCGTTTTATAGGGTAACAGTCGATCCTGATGCTGCGATGGCTCACTCATTTCTTTGCACTGGAAGAGGCAACTCGGGCCAGGTTGGCGAGCCAGTGGGAGTATGTGCTGGCGGTTCATGAACCGAGGTGAACCGAGGCGCGACGACTGGAGGAATCGACCAACGTTGCGACATTAATTCACTTCCAATTCCGGAGTGTTACACAGGCAGAAACATGCCACGGTTGGGCATCTCTTGTTATGGTTCTCCTTCACTGCGCAGAGAGGCAACATCAGGCTGCTCGTCTCAGCCCAAGCCGATATCACGGCGGAACAACCCAGAGCAAAGCACACTCCGGAGTCATACAAACTCGTACAGACACGCAGTCTCACTCTTTATCGTCCCAAACATCGCCACTGAACCCACGGAAAGCCACCCCGATTGCCAAGTCAATAGCGCCTCATGCATGTGCCCACAAGGCATCCCGCTAGACTAGCTGGTCAGGTCAAGGCACATCCGCAACTCAAAATCGCTGCCACCTATGTACGAACATGGCTTCTCGTTTCCCACTTACACGCAACCTCACCACCATCAATACCTAGTATAGCTTCTCATCATCTCATCAAACCATCTTCCGCATCAACAACACAGAGCACATCACGACAATCCCTCTTCCTCCCGCACAATATTCATCATCGTTCCATCTCCCTCCTCCGAGCGATTCAACCTGGAGGATCCTTCTCCCCAACCACCCCCGAGCCGTTCCGCGACTAGCCAGCGCTCGAATCCTTGGCTACATCCTCAGCCGCACCAGAACCCGCACCACCATTGGCCGCGTCTCAACAAAATAAAGAGCGGAAAGAGAACACAAGCTCAAGAGCTCACAGAGGCATTCCCCTCCCTGTCTTACTACTGCTGCTGCTGCTGCTGTTCGTGTCGCTTAACCTGCATAACGGTCGCGGCTCCATGCGCCTCGCTTTGCCCATCTTGACTCGTTCCCGTGCTATGGCTCTCTATCGAATGGGGGCGGCGCTAGGAATGAAATCTGTGATTGAGAAGAAAAAATAAACGGCGGCTCTGCTGCATGTTCAGCTGTAGGAGCTTGGAGGGTCCTTCACCGTACAAAGTAAACAAAAAGCTGTCCCTCCTCGTCGATTTCCTTTCCTTGCTCCATGTGATACCCAGCCCAGCATTGCTTCCCCTGATTCTGTTTCGCCCAGTCCACCAGCCCTCGAGATGTCTCTCGCCGCTCTCCTCATCCCCGTTCTGGCCAGCGGCGTCCATGTAGCCGCGCAACACATGACGCTGCCTCTCATCAACTACGGCGAGGTTGTAAACGCCCTCAACCCTACCGACTCGGGCTACCAGTTCTGCACCGTCGCGGCCTCCTTCGTGTCGGGCTGCATCGCGGAGGTGGGAGGGTCCGAGGCGCTGTCGACTGCGAATCCGCTCAAGCTGGCGGCGTGTGCTTGTTGTGTTGGGACGACTGATGTAGCTCCCGTCTACAGCACTTGCGCCGACTATCTCAGCTCGGAGGCGCCTCAGCTGGGCTCGCAGATCTCCGGTGAGTACCAGAAATGCTTCACATGGGCAGAATCGTCCCGGTAGACGCCCGATATATACAACGTTGCTAACATTGTTTAGCCTACGACTATCTCTACACCGTCTGCGGAGGCTCTCCCGAAGTCTGCCGCGGCCAAGCCGGTGCAACGGCCACCGGAGAGCCCCCCAAAACATCTGCTGCGTCCCAATCCTCCCGCATCCAGTCCTTACCTTCCAAGTCAACCCCCTCGCCGGCCTCCACCCCAAGTAGCAGCGTTCCGGCAGAAACATCGCGCGTGACGGCGGAGGGATCGACCGTTGAGTCCACCAGGGCTTCTTCCGCAACCGGGGCATCGGGAAGTGCTGCGTCTCGAACGGCTTCTGGCACGACGAATACGTCTCCCGTAATCACGCTCGCTTCTGCGTGTATCCAGATGGTGGGCATTTTCCAGGAGTGTACGAGTGCAACGCCTTCTTTTACGGATCTGCCGTTCGGAGAGCAGGCTTACTGCTATTGGTATGATTTTGACTGAAGCTTTCCAGTATTGTTGAGGGACATGAACTGATGGGAATTACAACACACACAATAGCTGCCGCACTGCGTTGGATGGCCATGTTACGTGGACCGATGAGATTGAGACATATGCTTCGACATGTTTAGACTGGGCCGCCACCGCGGGCAAAGGAGAGCCCGAAACCGCCTCCAACGGTTCGTTGCACCAGAAACCTCCCCCGTTTGCTGTGCAGACGTGATCATCCCCATACAAACAGCTAACATGGTGTACCTATCAGTGGCCAAGACGATGGCTACGTTCTGTGACCACTTCAGCGACGTCTGCACCATCTCCTCGACGACGACCGCTCCCTCGAGTTCGACTGCGACGGATGACAGCTCTTTCCCTCCTCCCGATGCGACGGGCGACTCGACTGCTTCGGGTGGTCCAGCTACTGTTACTGTGACTCGGGCTGCGACTACGACGACATCGGGCAATGCGGCGCCGACTGCTCGTGTTGGCCTGGCGGCCGGTGTGCTTGCGATAGCCGGCTTTGTTGCGATGGTGTAAACGATGGCTGGAAGATCTGATGAAGAGATGATTGACTAAATGGATATACGTATGTACATGTACACTGGGAGTGCCGCTTTTAATACCATATTTCAATTACGAGCAAGTACGTTAAGGGGGCGGCTAGGCTGGGTATATATATGTGATCAAGTCTGGATACGTCCATGTAAATGCCGAGCATATCGAAAGGGTAAATATGGAAACAGTTCTTAACGAGTCCATGAGAAATCTATTGTTACTCCGTCAAGTCAACGCCGACCACCTTGAGTGCATCCACAGCCCACTCAGGGTACTGCGTCTTATCCTCGTACAGCCCTGCGAAAAACTCGCGTATATACGCAGGAAACCTATCCTCAATAATCGCCTGCCGAATCTCGCGCATGAGCTGCAGCTGATACCAAACATTGTGAATAGTCAACAGATGTGCCGCCACCGTCTCCTTGGAAGCGTTGTGGTGGATGTAGGCTTTTGAGACGCCCATGCCGTCCTCGCCCTCTCTGCAACACATGCAGCCACAACCAGGCTCAATAGGCCCAAAGTCGGTAGCGTACTTTGAGTTGCGGATGTTGAGGACGCCGCGCTTCGTGATTGCGTTTCCGAACCGGGCTGTCCTTGTTGGCCAGACGCAGTCGAACATGTCTGCTCCGAGAGCGACGCTGACGATGAGGTCTTCTGGGTAGCCGATGCCCATGACGTACCGGGGTTTGAGATCGGGCAGCAGGGCCGTACATGTCTCGACAACGCGGCAGTAGTCTGCTTTCGCTTCTCCTCCGCTGAGCCCGCCTATCGCAATGCCAGGGGTATCTCTAGCGAGCATTTCCCTGCAGCATTCTCGCCGCATCTCAAGGTCCAGTCCTCCCTGGATGATGCAAAACAGATTCTGCCTATCCGGATTCTTGTGCGCGGCGATGCACCTGTCGAGCCATCTTACGCTGCGCTCCATGGCCTCTCGCATGCGGGCTTTGTCTGGCGAGGTGGTCACCAAGACGTCGTCGAGCTGCATCATGATGTCGCTGCCTATTGTGTTTTGCAGGTCTATTGAGTGTTCTGGAGTGAGGAGCATGGGTGAGCCGTCGTGAGGACTCAGGAAGCGCACGCCTTCCTCTGTGATTGTGGCGAGTTTCAGCAGACTAACCATCTGGAAGCTGCCGTGATATGTCAGCTCACGATGGTCTCGGGTGAAGAATTGAATAAAACTTACCCTCCGCTATCTGTCAGTAGATTGTGATTCCATCCTTGCAGCTTGTGAGCACCACCAACGGCATCGAGAACCTCCTGGCCAGGCTTCAAGCCCAGGTGATAGGTGTTGTTCAGGCAGAGGCGACAACCAGTGTCCTCCAACTGTTCGTAAGTGATCCCCTTGAGAGAAGCCTGGGTGGCAACAGGCATGAAGACCGGTAGCTGAACTGGGCCATGAGGAAGTGTGAGAATGGAGGCGCGAGCTCGAGTTGTCTGGCTTGGAGTGGTCTCAGTCAGTATGGAGTCACATCAAGACTCGATGTTTTTGAGGCATGAGACTGACTGAGCATTTGGCAACCAGTTCAAAGGTGAGGGCGGGAGCTGAGTAAACGTTGGACGCCATTCTTTTTGTCATCAGCATTATCCCCCGATATGACCCATGAAAGTCCCTGGTTTGGGCCTGAAAGCGTTCAGAATCTGCCTCCTCTCACGGTGAATTTCTGATCTTCTGCCTGGGGAATTTCTTACACGACAAGGTGACCTTACCCTGGAACTGCAAGAAATTTGGCGGGGCGTCTTGGAACCTTGCATGCGCCACACCCCGCCACAACGAGGGGACCATCGCCGGATCAACCTCGGCAATTGGAAGCTGCGCTCAACTCCAGCACGAGAATTTGCATCCAAGTCGTCGGCCGTCGTATGAAGTGGCATCGATCCTCATCAGGCCCATTGCGCTTCCCAACGAGCTCCGACAGTCACAATGTCGGGCAGAGCCGTATCGCCCGGGGGGGCGCTGCTGAGGACATCGCGCATGTTCTCAATCCCCAAGCCGCTCCCCGAACCGCCGTCGACGAACCTCCATATCGGCGATCACAAGTCCGCGACAATGACGAGACCGTATCCGCAGCACCAGTCCCTCACCTCGCCGCTGGCATCACGAGAGAAGGGCGACTGGGGCCTCAAGCGCCCGTTCCCTCTCAAATCTACCATGGCCACTTCGACGCCCTACATCCGAGTCAAGCAGGTGGACACTGTCGAGAACGTCACCAACTTTGCTTCCGCGGCCGACCATTCGCTGTCATTAGAAAAGTTCCAGGAGTTGCGGGTGGCCATGTCCGTGCCGTTCAATACCGACAAGAAGTCACATGCCTCTTCAACACGGTCGGAGTTGTGGCACAAGTCGGTCTTCGAGGAGGATATGGACTTCACAGACTTCAAGGGCGGCCGGGGCGACGACCGGAGATGGAAGTTCCAGGGCCCGTGGCTTGCGAGGATGACGGAGGGAGAGTTTGTCGAGTACCTGAACAAGAAGGTCCGTCCCAAGAGGGCGCACTTCCGGGCACTCCTCAAGGAGAAGTTGGCGGACGACATCACGACGAGCCAGAACAAGGCTGCTTTGGACGCTGGCAAGGAGGCCCCTCCGAAATTCGAGGTGCGAGATATCACGGAGGCGCAGTTCACAGAATACCTGCGCGCGCTGCGCAACGACCGGGTGACGCTGTATGCGCTTGTCTCCAAGTTCCTCGACCTGGCGCCCCTGGGACAGCCCGTTGGTTTCATCCACGCCTTTTGGGCTGATCGAGACAGCCTTGCTCCCGAGAGCCCCTACGGCAAATCTGGCCCGCCCCCCAGCCACCCCTCGGCGGGTATCAGCTACCTGCGGACCAGCTCATTCATGGAGAACCACCCTGTCTACGGGCCCCAGGCCAAGAAAACGCCCGCATTGGCTCGAGTGGTGTATCCCAGATCTGGTCATATCCCTCCCAAGTTGGGCGTAGGCGGTTTCGTCGCCGACACTCCCTCCGGAGACAACGAGTTCAACCCGAGGACGCTAGCCAGAATGTCCGTCCCCAAGGGTGTTCTCAACGGCATCATGCACCTCGATACCACAACGTTTGGTGGTGCCAAGGCCTACGTCGAGGCTGCGACCGCCACCGTTGATCCCAGCGGCAAGGTCGTCCTGCAGCTGCGAGAGACAAGCCCCGAGGCCCAGGTCATCGCGCGAGAGAGCAGGGGCCTTACCGAGATCTACCACGACGGCCCGACGAAGGGCTATGTTCCCAGCGAACCGGCTAACCAGCAGTCAACGCGTATGTCAAACGAGACTCGTCTGAACCGTGTTGCTGATGAGGTGTTGGGGGAGTCGTCCCGCTTTGACAAGTCATAAAGGGGGCTATGAGTGAGGGCGGAAGAGTTTTGGCAGTTACGGGCGCGACGGATAGAAAAGATGGGCTGCGTTAATGATTGCCTGTCACTGTATATTATGAAAATGCTATCAAATCTACCCGTGTATCATACATGTAAAGCAGTACGAACAAAAGACGAAGTTCAAATGTTTCGTCAGTCTGAGTGTCTCCTTGACCTCAACTTACATCTCCAGAATGATCTAAAAGGGAATAGCTTGAGCACAGAATGACGTTAACCCGCGAATAGCTAGTGCTGAGCTTCACACAAGTCTATCTGCACTTGGAAATATTGCACGTGACCACACACGTGCATGCAATCCGAGCCCTAATCAATTCGGCTCCCAACCCCACCGCGGCTGCTCAACCACCAAGTTTTCCTTGGATAGGAATTCCGCAACGCTTCACTCACTACCACCAGTCCTCACCACCACCACGCCAACACCGTCAAAATGGGTCGCGTTCGTACCAAGACCGTCAAGAAGTCCGCCAAGGTCATCATTGAGCGGTACTACCCCCGCCTGACCCTCGACTTCGAGACCAACAAGCGCATCTGCGATGAGATTGCCATCATTGCTTCCAAGCGCCTGCGCAACAAGGTCAGACAGCACCATATCAGCACTTGAAGGGGAGAATTTCGATCTCGAGATCGGGAACGAAAAAGAAGAAGAAAGAAACGAATCAGGGGGATCATGTGGCTAACGGCGAGGTTGGACATACAGATTGCCGGTTACACCACCCACTTGATGAAGCGCATTCAGCGTGGACCCGTCCGTGGTATCTCCTTCAAGCTTCAGGAAGAGGAGCGTGAGCGCAAGGACCAGTTCGTCCCCGAGGTCTCTGCTCTCGACTTCTCCGAGGCTGGCCAGCTGGACGTCGACAACGAGACCAAGGACCTGCTCAAGCATCTCGGCGTATGTTCTCACCCCCGACGACCTCCCGAATGCTCGACAATCAGGCAGAGGGATCGTATAACTGACCCGTTTCTGTATAGTTCGACTCCATCCCCACCAACGTCATCCCCGTCTCCCAGGCTCAGGCTCCCGAGCGTGGCCAGCGACGATTCGGCGACCGCCCTCGCCGCGACTAAAAAGCTTTTTCTTTTTTTGTGGGAAATTGGGTCTCTGGTTTTGCAACATTTTGCAGGTTGGCGTCTCAGGATGGTAGTGAGTGCATAGATCTCGCACAAAAGAAAGATCTTCTACCCCACAAGGTGTCGCCGATTCTCTGATTAATTTCGAGATGACGCTTGATTGCCAAGAACCGTCCCTTCTCGTCACGCTGTCGTGTGCATGTGACTGAATGCAGGATCTCATTGAGCTGGATCTGCTATCCACTCTTGTCCCATTTACCTAACAAACTGCTGTGGGCGAGGATGTCCGATCAAGCCAAACTGTCAACGGGTATTATTGCGCCCAAACCACGTAACTTTTTCCGCCCTCAATATATGCTAAAGCCTTGATGAAAATGACAACCCAACGCCAAGTTTATGCTCCCCTGTTCGTCCTCACCAGGGTTCGGTTACTCTGATTCCTTTGTCTCTTCCTCGGGTATCTTTGCTTTATGGCCATCGACAAGTAAATGATCCTCTGAACTGGCAGTCCCAGCGGCCAATAAAGACGGCGCCACGACGTCCTTTTCCTTCAGCGTAACCTTGACCTTGTCCATGGAAGAGTTGATCCCGTTGCCTCCTCGTTCCATCGCCAAAGCAGCCGAGTCTCGGGCAGCCTGCCGCTGGTCGTCCAGCTTAAGCTCACCAAGCTTGCGCGCAGTCCGATCAGCCTCCGTCTCCATAGACTTGTCCTCGTCCAAAAGATCGATCTGGATGTCGGGAATCCCGGCTCGTTCCCAAGCAGCCGTCTCGTTGAGCTGGACCTTGACAAAGAGGGCTCTGCGCGCACATATCTGAGAGCACCACTTCTCGAGCTCCTTGCGCTTGACAATCTCGCCGCTGCTCGTCAGCTTCCACTCCCCGCCGCCGCCCGTCTGGCGTCTTGGTTTCGCGCAGAGCGTGTAGCCGCAAAGTTCATTCACATTGCGCTCTTCGATGAGGTCATCGTAGTCTGAAGGTTGGAAGAGTCGCACGTTGGCCTTGAAGTCTGCAATGTCGGACGGGGCTGGGTTTGCGGAGCTGTAGGGGGCTTCCCTAACGAGGGGATATTCTGATAGCAGGATGAGGCTGTCGAGGATCTGGCTTTCGAGGTCTTTGCGGTGCTGAAGGAGGGTTGCGTGGTGGATGGCGATTTCGCGTGCGGTCTGCTTTTTGGAGTCGCCCGAGGGCGTGATGGAGTCTTTGAGGATGCCCTTGGGCTTGCCGGATGAATTCGCCATGGGATGCCTGAAAGCTCCTTTGTGTGGTCCTTTGCGCGTCTCGGGTTTGCCTAGGTACTGGAGATGCCGGTGTTGGTTGAAGGGTCTAGAAGCGTGCGGTGGTGCAGAAAAAGCACAGCCTTTGGAATACAGAATAATTACAGCCTTGGGCGGCAGTGAAGCCGCGGCCCCACTAGAAATGGAAGCCAGAGCTGCTGCCGTGCCTTGCTTCTATGGAGCGCCTTCAGCCTGTCAGAAGAGTGCTTACAGATTACAGGAGAGCTGGAGGGGTTGCTGCCTGTGGCGCCTCGGCCGGACGAAAACACGCAGCCGGTGGCGCAACGCTGGGAAGACAAAATGATGGATGGATGGGCAAATGGGCTTTGACGTGCTTGTCTTGGTTGTGTAAGGCGACGGGAGTCGCGCAAGGGTGCCTGGTAGGTACGAAGCATGCATCATCGCCGTGTCCGAATGTGATATGCTACCAGGCGGGAGCAATGGAAACATGGACGGCCTTGGACATTGTGTGCATGTGCATGTGCATGTGCCTGTGCCTATGTGCCACAGGCCGCGGGCACGACGGCAGAGGAAGGCTGTGTTGGCCGGAGGTCCGGGGAGCTGGGCTGGAGCGTCTGGACTATTGTTTCTCGGGTCGTCGAATGTTTTGTCAGATCCAGCAATGCTGCGAGTCGCCAAGGCGGTGCCGAGTCCTGGGGACGCGATGCAGAGTCAGGATAAGAATCAGAATCAGAATCGGAAACGAAGGGCATCCCCCTGCATTGACGGCATGGCGATGGAAATAGAAATGTGATCTCGCATACCTGGCCTAGCACGTTTCGTGTTGTGCAAGGCCAGGTTCAGATGCGCCGTATGGCCTGTATCATCGCTCCACTGCAGCCTGGAAGCTCCTAAAAAGCCCCGTCGCGGCTATTATTTGAAGGTTCGAGAGAGCCTACCGCAACCTGTCTCTCTGTCCATCTTCCTGTCTCGCTGAATGGACAGCCGCCTGCCAGCTTCCAACCGCCCAAGTGACGAATGCGGCACATCCTCGGTACCGGTACCTGAGGCGACAAACCATCGACCCCTTCCTGCTGCTGCCACTGTCTGGCCCCTCCGCCACCGTCCGCGTACCCGTTAGCACATCCGGGCGGTCCTCCAGGTACTGCTACTTGGACGCCGTCCTCGTCATTGCCCTGTGGCCGCCGCCTGTCATTGATTGTCATGGTGCGCTGACGTCGACACTCGACTCGCTCTCGCACTCACACAAACACACCACTCAACGCTCACACTCAGCAGAAGCAACCTGGCGGCCGAGAGATCCACCGCGTTTCACAGCCTCTTCTGCGCCGTTTTTATCCTTTACACCTTCAACCCCCCCGTTTGCTTGTTTCTGCTGCACACCGAGACTCGCCAGATCCAGACTCGCTGCTCGTGGGCTGAAACCGCCGCTTGGCCAGCAATTACGCGACGGCCGTCCCCCTCACCCAGTGCCTCCCCACGTTTTACCACAGCCACTCACCGGCTGACCAAGGGAACGGCTTCTCTAGCGCCCCCACAGGCGACGACAACCTCCTCCTCTACAAGCCTCCCCAACCGCCTTGGAACGCTGTCTGGGCTGGAGTCCAGCAACTGCCGCCACCTGCAACGACACCACCCGCAATGGCCGCCCTGTTCCGCGTCAAGGCGCTGTACGAGTACTCGTCGCCGCACGAGGACGACCTCAACTTCCCCGCCGGCCAGGTCATTGCCGTCACGGACGAGGATGACGCCGACTGGTACGGCGGCGAGTACGTCGACGACGCCGGCGTCAAGAGGGAGGGCATCTTCCCCCGCAACTTTGTCGAAAAGTTCGAGCCCGTGGCGCCCCCGCGACCCGTGAGGAAGCAGAAGCAGGAGACCGACGCCGCCGCTGCTGCTCCCGCTGCCCCCCCTCCGGAGGCTCCCGCCGACGACGCGGCTGCGCGATCGACACCGCCGCCCGTTGACGTGGCCTCAGAGCTCTCGCCGAAGCGAGTCGCGGAGCCCGTCAAGCATACCCAGCCGGCAGAGCCTCCTGCTCCCGCTCCCGCTCCCGCACCGCCCGTGCCCGTGCCCGCGCCTGCTGCCGCCTCGGCTCCCGCACCCCCGCCAGCAGCAGCTCCCGCTCCAGTCCCGGTGCCTCTGCCAACCTCGCCCAAGCCTGCTGACGCTCCGGCCTCGACCGCTCCAGCTGGCGGCGCTCCGAAACCCAAGGCCGCCCCTCCGCCGGTGTCTGAGAAGCCCAGTTCCTTCAAAGACCGCATTGCAGCGTTTAACAAGTCAGCCGCGCCCCCCATTGCGCCCTTTAAGCCCAGTGGCCTCGGCGGCGCTGGCGCATCGAGCTTTATCAAGAAGCCATTCGTGGCCCCGCCCCCGAGCCGAAATGCATTCGTTCCCCCTCCTCGCGAGGCCCCCGCGGCCAGAGTCTACCGAAGAGACGAAGATCCCGAAGTCAAGGAGCAGGTGGCCGAGACCCAGGGGCAAGCTGAGAAGGCCGGATTGATTGCTCCCGAAACTCAGAAAGAGGACGAAGAAGACCAGCCCAAGCCTACCAGCCTCAAGGAGCGCATTGCTCTTCTCCAGAAGCAGCAGATGGAGCAGGCCCAACGCCATGCTGATGCGCTGGCCAAGAAAGAGAAGCCGAAGAAGCCGCCGCCACCTAAGAAGCGCGTGGATTCGCAAGCTTCTGTTCCTCCCGAGGCTGCGGAAGGGTCCGAGGCGCCCGAACGGAAATCCACTGATGAATCTGCCCCGAGGGCCTCGCTGGAGGCCACTCCCTCTGAGCCGGCTCCCCTACCGCCGCGACCCCAACCTGAGCCTGGTGCGACGGAGTCTACTGCAGAAGAAGCTGCTAATGGTGCAGCCGCAGAAGCCGATGCTGACGACAATGCTTCAAGACGACTTTCGAAAGTCCCGACTGCCTCATCTTCCGCTGCTCCCGCTGCTGACGTAGAACAGCCAGCGGCAGAGGAAACAGTGGAGGAAGAGCAGGAAGAGGAGGAGGAAGAGGAAGAAGAGGAGGAAGTCGACCCGGAAGTCAAGCGCAGAGAGGAGCTTCGGGCGCGCATGGCCAAGATGAGCGGTGGAATGGGTTTCCACGGCATGTTTGGTGCCCCAGCACCTCCTATGGGGGGTGGCCTGCCGAAGAAGAAGGCACCCAAGCCGCCCACAAAGTCGGCCGTCACGCGGGAAGAGGATGTCACTCCGCCGCCGCGCGCTCCTCCTGTTCCCACCATGATGGCGCTCCCGGGCATGGGACTTCCAGTTAAGCCCGCCGAAGAGACAGCAAAGTCTGATGAACCGGAGGCTGAACTAGCACAGAAATCCGAAGAGGGAGATGCTACCCCTGTTCAACCCGAAGAAGGTGAGGCACATATGGGCGTTAAGAACTCCAAAATATCTCATCTTTGCCTGCTAACACTCTGTAGCCTCTGCGGAACACAGAGCACCGCCGCCTGTGCCCCAAGAAGACTTGTCTGCTCCTCCAGTTCCCTCAGCGTGTATGTATAGATACGCCCACTGCCATCATGATAATGTACACGATACTGACTCTTCAAAGCCCGTCCGCCGCCCCCTCCCGTTCCTGCCGGAGGTATGTGAAGCCAACAATCTACCTACAGTCTATTCACATGCTGATATCCTTTGGCTGCATAGCTCGATCGCCCCCGCCCCCTCCTCCGGCTGCCGCTCCTATTAACACAGCTACAGAGGGATCCGAATCTGACGATGAACTCTCCAATGGGGCCCGTGAGGGCAATGAATCGTCGGCCTCTGCATTGAGATCCCCGATCCAACCTCCCGTCCAGTCGTTCGAGGCGTCGCTTCCTCCGCAATCGCCGCCCCGACCTGGTGCATTCTCGCCAACGTCTCCAACCAGCAAACGTGCTAGCAGACCCCCGCCTCCTGTGCCGGGCGCTGCGTCCATGCTTGCTGCGGTAACATCTCGCCCACCGCCGCCTCCACCACCCAGTGCGCCAAGCCGACGATCCACGGCGGACTTTGAAGTTGCCTCGCCGACTAGGCCTGCACAGGCAGGAGAAGAGATTGGAGAGGCAACAGAGTATGAGGGTGACTACGATACGGACATTGCTTCATCTGTACCTCACAAGGATGCTTTGGCGGCGAATGATCAAGAATCTAGCCTGGAAGAGACCAGCCTTCAGTCGCCCTTCACCGACGTACCGCCAGACGCGCCTCCTCCACCCCCGGTTGCTTCGACGCCGAGAGCAGCTCCTCCGCCTGTGCCGCAGTCTCCGCCCCTGCCGAGGAGATCGAACGATCTATCTCGTTCTGTTCCGATCTTGCCGCCTCCTGCGCCTCCGCCAAAGGTGATGTCGCCCACGTCGGAGGAAAGCCACGATGCTCTGTTCATCTCCAACGCGAGTGCGCCTAAGCCAGAAGATGTCGCGGAATCTCCGATTGTCGAGGAGCCGACTGCACTCTCATCTGACAACTCGAGAGCTGTGTCGCCGCCCGATCGAAGGGTCCCGCCTCCGATAGGTGCGCGTCCGCGAACCTCTGCCGATCTGCCCAGGCCCAGTCTGAGCGCTCCCAGGAGATCAATTGACCACCACCGCCCGTCGATGGACTCTGGCTTTATCGCGGGAGATATTGATTTGGCGGTGCAGAGCGGCTGGTGGAAGCAGTCGAACCAAGTCCCTCCGGTCCTCCAGGGCAGAAAGGACATCTACTTTGAGTGCGACGAGTCAACCACGACGAACCAAGGCGAGAAGACGATCATCAGCAGAGAAACATTCATCCTGTTCCAAGATTATTCGCAGACCATTCTCACGGCCCGCTACGATCCCTATGACCCGTCTAATGTCGAGCTAGAGCAACGGCACGAGGGTCCTCCCAAGGCGATGCGACAAGACCAGATGGAGGAAGCCTACGACACTTTTGGTCGAAAAATCATTGCAGCGGCCAGTGCCAAGAAGGACCAGGTTGTGGGCGACGGTACCGCGGCGAGCTTTGTTCTGGAAATGATCCGACCACTAGAGGATGCCCTGCTGCCTATTAGCACTAGATCGTACGGTGCCCTCGTCTACGCCAACATGGCCAACGCTTCCACCCAGCAGCACGATGTCATTCGTCCCGGCGACATCATCACCATCCGTAATGCCAAGTTCCAAGGGAAGCACGGGCCCATGCATGCCAAATACACCAGCGAGGTTGGCAAGCCAGACCACGTGGGCATCGTAGCCGAGTGGGATGGCACCAAGAAGAAGGTGAGGGCCTGGGAGCAGGGCAGAGACGGCAAGAAGGTGAAGCAAGAAAGCTACAAGCTGGATGACCTGAGGAGCGGTGAGGTCAAGATCTGGCGCGTGGTTTCTCGCAGCTGGGTCGGCTGGCAGAAGAAGCTCTCTTAGTGGTACGGGGGCTCTGGTTCGCCAGCCGGTCGAAGCTATCGGTCTTGAGAAGGGAGTAAGTATAAAAGAAGGAGATGGAAGGAGGGCATTTGGGGTGTAGATTAATCTCATATCATAGCACGACTGTCTTTGGCGTATCTCGTCGGACTGTGTGTGTCTATTGAAGAGCGCAGTGCATGTTTGGCTTTTCTCTTTTTTCCCTTCTGCCAAACATGTGTTGTGCCTGCTTTTGTACGTTTACGCATCTGTCATATAATCTTCCACTTAGATGTTTGATTTGCTTTTTTGCCTCAGCGTGATGTTGCGTTTTGCTTGTGATTGCCGGCTATGGTGAGCATTGCTTGGTTATGGTTAAGGCTGTTGTTTAGGTGAGGATACATATACTACTACTAGTACTATGAGATGGCCGGTGGCTGGCAAGGTTGGTTAACCCCTTGCATATGTAGGCCACATTTGATTCGACGGATATGATTTGCCTTGGTATCCGTGTGAAGAGATGGTGTGTTGCATTACAGGGGAGGACGAGGGGGGAAGGATGGAATAAGCGTATCTGCGACTAGTACTAATATTCCACGTAAGAACTGTTGTGTGCCTGACAGGTACGCCTACGTACTTTACCTATAAACCAATGTCTCGGCTTTTGGGAAGCCGACTTTTCGTTCTGACCAAGTCTCATGTGATGGGCGGCTATTGTAGGGATTTCGGGGTAGCGGTTGCTGGGAGAGAAGTTTTGGTGTTGAGTGTCTTGGACATTGTCTTGGATGATGTTCCGGGTGTTGGGGCGGTGTGATGGGTTGTGGTGGGATTTCACCTTTGTCGGAGAGCTTCGTTAGGAGACAGCGAATAGGATGTTTTAGCTGGTACAGGATGATGGGTGTTTATTTTGGCTGTGATACTCGGTAAAGAGGTGAAAGTATCAGGCACCAGCTCAGCTACGCATACGACATATGCAATGCTACTCTGCCGATTGTTTTCGGGATATTACTACGAGAAGTGCTTGATCTCTAGGCAGGACATCAGGTGTGCTGTACCTCCAGCTGCAAAAGATAAAGCACATCCTTTGTGAGATGGGATTGAAACCTATCAGAGTTGCACGACAGATGGAGGTTGGCTGGGCTTACGAAGGAAAATACAACATGGCTGATACAAAGTAACATGCAGGGCAGAGCGGCCTTGCGTATATCCCTTGATTGCCTAGCCAGGCTGCTTTACTCAGTCGTCATGTCAAGGGCAGATGCGGGATCGACTAAGCCTGGCGGGTTGGGGATGTCTCGATTGGATGAGGGATCGGGGGTTGTGTTGTTTAATGGGCTTGACGTGTGACCTTATCTGGGGAGAAACATGTCTGCTCTTTACCTCAACCTTCTTGTTTCTTATTTCTCCTCTTTGTCGTCTTTCTCTCGTCCTATTCAGCCTGATACTCTTTCAAGAGTATAGTTGATACGGCGTGATCTACTTGCTTCTTCCTCTGCTCCTCTCCAAGTCCATCGGTCCTCATTACAATCCTTCAAGATGCCCGCAGACTCAACAGCACCCACCAAGGCCCTCGCCGACTTCTTCCCCAACCAGCGCAAGAACCTCCCCATCGCCCTGACCACCGAAGACGTCAAGGGCAAGACCTACGTCGTCACCGGCGCCACCGGCGGCATCGGCTATGAGCTCGCCAAGCACCTCGTCCGCCTTGAGGCCGGCAAAGTAATCATTGGCGCGCGCAGCGAGGAGCGCGGCAAGGCCGCCAAGGCGACCATTGAAAGCGACGCCGCCGGCGGCCGCAAGGATGTCGTCGAGATCTGGCCGCTGGACCTCGCTTCGTACGAGTCCGTCAGGGCGTTTGGCAAGCGGATCGAGACCGTGGAGAGGGTTGACGCGCTGGTTTTGAATGCGGGCGTTTCGCATGCCGGGTGGCAGGTCAAGGAGGGCAACGAGTCGCACCTGACGGTGAATTTCATTTCGAATTATTTGCTCGCCTTTGAGGCGTTGCCGCACATGCAGGCCGTTGCGAGGACGCACGGCATCACGCCTCGTCTTGTGGTTGTCGGGTCGATGGGCGCCTTCTTTGGCGGCGAGAGCATCAAGAAGTTTCCCGCAGAGGGCATCTTGGACGATCTGAATGACAGGGCCAAGTGGGAGAGCGACTTTACGAACCGGTACACGGTGACGAAATTGCTGGAGCACATGGCTGCGCGGCAGCTTGCTTCCCTGAGGCCCGTGTCTGAGCTCGGGGTCGTTGTGAATGTTGTCGATCCGGGGTTCTGCAAGACGGGGCTGAATAAGGAGTTGAGTATTTGGACGCGGGCCAAGGCATGGTTCGCCAAAGTTGCGCTGGGGCGGAGCGCCGAGATGGGAAGCAGGACGCTGGTGCATGCTGTCAAGGCTGGGGAGGAGAGTCATGGGAAGTATTTGACTTCGTGCGAGATTCGAGAGTGAGTTTCCTCCTTGCAGTTGTTGCGTTGGGTACCTTGTGATGCTGATGCTGATGTTCTTGTTTAGGGACCATATTCCGGAGTGGGTGACCAATGAGACTGGACAGGCGATTCAGAAGCAGATTTGGGATGAGCTTCTCGTGAAGCTGGATACGATTGAGCCTGGCTTGCCGTCTCGTGTCATTGCTGATTGGGCATAAACCTTGGGGGGTTGTTCTGATACGACTTGGATTTACGAAGGGCGTTGTGCTGGCACGATGGGTGCATATTGCGAAGACTGCTATTTCTTGACGGACTCTAGTACACGAGGCGCGAGGACATGGTACTGTGTTGATTGAATACGAACACATAATTCTGGGTATTGATTTACTTTGTTAATGCTTTTGTGATATGTTTCTTGATGATGTCGATGCTGACAAGGGGCAGTCGAGGTGGACGTAAGATGGGAGTCTTAGTAAGATGGCCTTGCATCTGTCTCGACATATTACATGTGCAGATATGGCGATTGATTGCAAGGCTGGACCGTAGATAATCAGTGATATAAATGGGTTCAAAGGCCAGAAATGCAATTCCAAGGCCTCTCATTCAAAAATCTTGCTTATCTGCTTCATCTCGATTCAGATTTAAACAACATATGCTATACTTGAGGGGACTCCCTCAGCACAGCCAGCTACTGTCCAGACTCTCAATGTGTTTTCCATTTCTGTATAAAAAGTCTTCCGATGCCATTAAAGAGAACAAAAGGTTGCGTCCCATATCCATCACAAGCATCGCGACTCACCAAGCCGGGCCAAAGCATTTCCACTAAGCCAGTCAAACAACTCACTACCGCTGATTATGTGAGAAGCATCTGATTGTCAACAAGAGAACCACCAGGTAGACCACCATTTCCAGCCTTATAATCAATTTTGCAACGAAGAGGTCAATTGGGTCTTCAGCCATTGAATTCCTGTTGCCTATCTTCCGGCCATAGAGCTGCTCTTCGAGGTTAAGACGTTCAATTGCCTTCTTAGTCGTAGGATCCTCATCAAATATCTTGCGAGGATAGTTTCCGATGCAGTTATTCTCAAGAGCGTGAATATCGCAAGGCACTTCGACGACCCACAGAGGGAAGCATTGCTGGTTGACAAACGTGTTGTGAACTCGCGAGAGACAGTATTGCCCGTCAGTCCATCGACTGATGGAGAATTTTGAGGCCTTGCCCCATGTCTCCGTGGTTCCAAGGCGGCCATCAGGTGTATTTACTGGCCAGTTGACCCACAGCCCGAAACTTTCGTCAGTCAGGCCGTCTCCCAGAACATCGTAGATGCGGAATTCGTCGTTGGGATTGATGGGCGATCTGCCGGAGCAAGCCTCGGTTTTGCAGAACTGGAACTTTCAGAACTTTCGACTCTCATCTACGATATCATATTGACCTGTCCCATCAGGCCCCAATAGGCCATTTGTGAATTGAAAGAGGTAACACTTTCCTATACCTTAGATCATCAGTACCAGCTAACCGCTTCAAAGGTGCTAGAGCATAGATGAAGCATCTCCCAGTATGCTTACCTTCATGGAGGCCGGATTCGCAAGATGGTGCGGGAATGGCAACTTGGCAGACTCCACTGGCGTCCTCGATCATGTTGGAGGGGCAAACGCACTCGCCGTCGACCATGATCTTTCCCAGATTGCCGCAGACGACACTCTTGGCGAACTGCTCTAGGGAACAACATCTGTAGCCAGCTTTGTCCGATCCCGGTTGATGGCGTTTCGCGTCACAGCAGTCGGGGGAGGCAGGGTCATTGCCTTGAGGGCAGCATGCGATTTGAGCTCCTTGGTCATTCTGGGCGAGGATGAAGGAGGCCGACGCGAGTTGGAGAAGAAAGGCTCCAGCAAAGAGGAGACTGTTGCGGAATGGTTTCATTTTGTTGTTTCGTGCCGTAGTTGCCAATGTTCTCTTGAGGGTATTCGCGGATAAAGGATAATGGGATTGGCAAGTTGTCAAGCAATGAGCGTTGGTGCTGTTTTGGCCGCTCCTGATGCCTAATTCCTAGAGAATCTTTTGCCCAAAAGCCCGTTCGAGATTTCTCCTGTTGACAGTAGGTACATGTATGCAGCGTCCATGATTGGTTTATTCTGGTTCATCTGCAAACGGCACGTGATGGTCCATAACCACTTTCATAGGACGATTCACTTCGCTTGAAGTGATTGCTTGAATCTGGACTGGACTGTTTGTAATCATCTGGTAGTTGTGCTTTCGCTCCTGTCCCCACCACGGATTGCTGATCGAGATGGTGCCGTGTTGGACGCAACAGTTATGAGCATGAGACATCGTTATTAGACGCAAGACCACTATCATCTTGTTCCGCACAACAAATGTATTCCCACTATGAGAAGTGCCGTAAGAAGTGTACTGGATTGGTCTTTGTGTGTTCACCAAGGACTCGGTTGGATTGGTGTCAAAGGTGGGTGAACTGGTTCGTGATTCCATATATCGGATATGTCAGCACAGAATGAGGTAAACCCGTCATCGTTGACAGTAATTCCAACCTCAGCCGCTGTTTTGCTGCTTCCTTCAAGTACTTGCAAATGAATGATTAAGGGTCAACGGTACGTATTATCTTTCTCGAGTTCTTATTGTGGAAGATCCTGAGGCTGACTTTATTGACATATCAAGCGGGATGTACATAGTTCTAGCTGTGGCGATTCCGGCAAATAGTGCCAACTTACTATTCTAGGGGTGATGGAATATGAATGTTGTCATCCAACCAATGGACACATCCAAAAGGAAGACTAAGAGGAGAAAGATGGAATAGAAAGCTGCAGAATTTCGGAATAAGCTGTCGTCATCTCATTTCACACAAAGTTTACCG
This sequence comes from Trichoderma citrinoviride, assembly GCF_003025115.1. Taxonomy (NCBI): domain Eukaryota; kingdom Fungi; phylum Ascomycota; class Sordariomycetes; order Hypocreales; family Hypocreaceae; genus Trichoderma; species Trichoderma citrinoviride. Next base: position 568,751 of record NW_020194718.1, on the reverse strand, counting down.
TAAAGGTTAATTGACGTTGGCAGATCCCCAGAGGACGCGCAACCCTCCCACGGGAAATCTGGGGATCGAGGCGGTGCAGGAGGAGGACGTTGTAAAGTGGCTGAGCGGCAGCCAAGGGGGGGCTCTGCTTCATCATACGAGGGTTTGTGGGAATCAATCACAGAAATTGGTGCCAAGGGCAGGTGAGAAATCGTACAATTGGCCTCAATGCATGTAATCATTAATATAGGCTTCAAGGGAAGCTTTGATGTTGCTCCGATACCAAGTTCAGTATTGCAAGAATACGTAACATGGTAATGGTGGTCGTTTGCACAGTCTCAACCCGTCTGCCACCACACTGAGCACGATGATGCCACAAACGGGTCCAAAGAGGTATCACCAGCATCGCGTGGAGCGAGAGAGACGCTAGAAGGACGGTCACTAATGCATCAAGCCGTCCAAGCGGCTGTTGTGGGCGGAATCGACAACCAGGCTGTGTGCACGACGACTTGGACGTGTAAGTCGATGGCGGTACGAACTGGTCAAGTGTTGATATCAAGGCAACTACGAGTGAAAGAGTACCTTGGTGTTTCTCTTGTACTGAGCATCACATAACCTAGGGCTATTCTTCGACTTTTGGTACCGTTTCCTGCATCCCAGCGTTCTAATGCCACTCAAGTAGATGCTGTTTGCATGCTGCTGCCCTTCTCTTCGCGATCCTCTTTATTCGGGCTCCAGCTGTCAACAGCCTGGGCTGCCTCTTTTGGCGCCTGGTTCCAGCTAATACTAGCGGATTAGGGGAGCAGCAGCGCTAGAGCCACTAGAGGCCACTAGAGCTGCTGTCGCGGCAAGCGCCCGCCCCCACCAGACAGTAGCTGAACCGACTGATCCCTGGAGCTGAGACAAGCATTTGATGACGGGGCACCTCGACAGCCGTCATCCAGGAACCGCGAACCAGCAACGTCGAACCGAAGCGAATCCTTTGACGCCTGCTGCTTTGTGTCCTTTCCCGTTCACAGACGACTGACATCTTATCAATTCTCATCACCAAACTCACACCTGTTATCGACTCTACCATACCTATGCTTAGTTAAACTCCGGCCTGCTCCGTTGAGCATCGCGCGTTCCTGGCTGCGACAACCACCGCAGCTGAGACCTCAACGGTTCACAGTGAACCCCAAATGCCAGCGCCACAGGCCTACGGGTACTAGTACTACGACTACGACTCATCAGCCGGTATTGACGGGCAAACATGCCCTCGTTCACCCCCAACGAGCGCGAGCGCAGGATCCTGCAACTGTCTCAGCAATGGGGCATCGTCCTCCCGCCCGTTCCTCCTCCGCTGTCGCGGCCCATGCAGCCGCCCTCGTTCCGCACGCCCGCCGACGACGAGGTGGCTGAGGCTCTTGTCCAGCAGCGCATGGCTGAATCGGCAAAGGCGCGTCCCAAGAGCGGCCTCAGAGGGGCCTTTTCTTCGAACAGCCTCAAGAAGGGCAAGGCTGTGGATGTCAAGGATGTGCTCGACGTCCTGGGGCAGTGGATCGACAACTCCGGCTCGCCGGGCGTCGCCGAGGCCCTGATCCTCAAGCTGACGGCGGCCGGCGTGGACCTGGCGGGCTCGCAGCAGCACAAGAGCGGCATCCTGAGCAGGAGGAAGAGCCTGGACAGCTTCGAAGGCCGCACGCAGCTGCTGAGGTCTGCCGTGGAGAGAAACATGTCCGACATGGTCCGCGTCCTGCTTCCCCACGCCGACTCTCTTGCGCTCGATGCGTCTCTTACCGTTGCTATTCGAAACGGCAATTCCCAGATCGTCGAGAATCTGCTGAGGTACGGCGCCAACGCCTCGCGACTGACCGAGACACAAACGGCCTTTCGCCAGGCATGCTCCAACCATGGAATGTCTGGCATCGTCAGCCTGGTCCTCCAGTCAGAGGGCCGACCTCCTGCTGCCCTGATATCTGACGCCATGATCGATGCCGCGAGGGCGGGTAACTTGCAGACCGTGCTCTATCTTAGCCGCTCCACGGCGGATGGAAACCATAGGCATGCCGAGGCCCTGAGGCAAGCAGTTGAACTGGGTCGAAAGGACATTGCAGTGGCCATCATCATGGGAAATCTGCCGCCACAGCGTCCAGGGCTGGACAGCGCCTTTCAGGCTGCCTTTGAGCACTCATCGATGAACCCACACTCCAAATTGGAGCTGGCAGAGCTCTTACTTTGTGCCGGCGCCGGAGGGGACTTTTTGTCCCAGGCACTCGAGTTATCGTGCGAAACTCAGTTTTACGACATGGCCAACCTGCTGGCCATGTATGGCGCTTCTATAGAGTACAACGACGCCTCGATGCTGAAAGGCGCTATTGCTCGTGGGCAACTAGATCTGGTCAATTCACTCCTCCACGAGCGAACTGCGCTGAGCCCCCCGGCTGCGTCAAGCTGTGTCTCAGCCATTCCCAAGCAGGCTGCCTTTGAAGTGCGTTATTCCTTGCTTACTCTGTTATTGAAAAAGGGAGCCAACGGTGAGGCGCTTCACGGGGCTCTCATCGATGCTGTTGAAGCTGGAGATGTAGATTCGGTCGAGCTGCTTCTCAAAACCCACTTCCCAACGACGCAACCCAATGGACATAAGCCCATGACCAGTGGGCGTCATGCCGTTGCATCTGTTGATTATCAAAACGGGAGGGCCATTGCCGCCGCGGTAATGCAGTCGAATATAGAGATGACGAGGCAACTCTTGGCTGCACGGCCTTCGGCTGAGACACTGACAGCCGTCTTCCCGCTGACCATGAAGTTGTCAGGCACAGACCGCTACCAAATGGTGGAACAGTTCCTCAGGCACAAGCTACCTTCCTCTACTTTACATGCCGCCCTCCAAGATGCCATTGCTGAACCTATCTCCAAGAGAGATGAAGCACTCGTTGGCCTGCTGCTACAGCGGGATGCGGACATCAACTTCAACAATGGCGCCGGCCTTGCTCCTCTCATTGCACAAAAAGATGTCCGCCTTCTTATGCCTTTACTGAAAAAGGTAACTCCGCAGACAGCAGCCGCGAGAACATACGATGCCATGCGGCTCGATGATCACAGGACGAGATTCGAAATCATGACATCGTTGCTCATTGCGGGCGCCTCTGCCGGCGTGGTCGAAGTTGCCACGGCGTTATCAGAGACTTTGACAGAGAAGCCTGTCGACATGTCACTCCTCTCGCTGCTGCTTCAGAAAGGTTACGCCGATGTCAATGCGCTGGACGGCGTAGTTATCGAGAAAGCGGTGCTCAACCTCGACCCCAAGGTGCTGGAACTGGTCTTTGGCCTGGGAAAGCCCACAAGTCAGTCGGTAACCAAAGCGCTGCAAACCCTTGCTTCGACAACCCCATCCGACGGGAAGACTGGCAAGCTGCGAGTGTTACTACCGCGGTCTGATCGAAAGGAAGATTTGGATAGCTTTCTTGCTCAGGAGGTGCAGCTCCTTGCTCAGACCACAGGTCACGGTCAGAAACAGCTGCCACTCGCTGCCCTGGAGTTGTTGCTGGAATCCGGGGCCGATCCGAATGCATACAAAGCCGCAGCATTGTGTCATGCAGTCATGGGAGGCAACATTCGCATCGTTGATCTACTGTTCGGACCCCAATGCCGCTTAAACCAAGCTTCTCTGCGCCTCGCACTCCCTCATGCCCTGAGGCTGCAAGACCCTATGAACAGGCTGACGCTGTCCAAGAGGCTTGTGGAGGCTGGGATATCGCCGCAGGAGGTCAATCAGGCGCTGATCCACGCGATCAAGACCTACCCCGAGGACTTTGGCCTGATACGGACTCTAGCTAGCAAGGCTGATGCTTCAGACGGCGAAGCCTTGTCTCTCGCCGTATCCAAGGAGTCTGTGGATGTGACTGACATTCTGCTGCAAGTCTCCAACCACTCAGTCGGCAGCCGCAGCATGGCACTGACTCGAGCGATGGAAATCAAGAATCGCCCAAACCGAAACACCCTGTGCCAACGCTTGTTGGCATATGAGATATCGTCGACCGCGGCCTCGAACGCCCTGCTGGTTGCCGCCCGTGAGGGCGATGTCAAGCTGGGCGACATTCTCATGTCTCATGGCGCAAGCATGTCGGAGAATAACGGCCAAGCCGTCATCGAAGCATGCCGTGGTGGCTCCGTGGAAGTGCTCAAGGTTCTCTTGGGGACGGATATGCAAGTCCGCAATGCGACTCTTGAGGAGGGATTCCAAGCAGCTACTGAGGTCCGGGACTTGAGCAAGCGGGCTATGATCTTTGAGTTGCTCCTGGGTAAGGGGTTCAGGGGCGAGCTTGTTGATGCGCAGCTGGAGACGGCAGCGAGATATGGGAAAGATGGCCAGGCCATCTTGAGGGTACTGCTTGTTGCCGGGGCAGACCCGAATTATACCAATGGCGAAGCTGTCGTTGCGGCCACAAGAAGCGCCTTTATCGAAAACCTGGAGCTCCTCCTTGGTCTCTGGGACGAGGGCGATAGCCAAGTGAGCAACAAAGAGGCCGCTATTTCTTGCTTTGCGTGAAGCTAACGTACGGTTCTGCAGAAGAAAGTCTCGCCCCCTACATTGATCCGGGCACTTAAGGCGTGCTGGAGCCTGAACCGTGACACTCGGTATCATATAATCGGCGATCTTATGAAGGCCGACTTACCCGTGGCAGAAGATTTACACATTGCTTTGAACAACGCAGTGAACGAGGAAGATCCCGAGGAGAGGCTGGTGAAGCTTCTGCTGGACTACGGCGCTTCACCCTTGGCCAACGGGTGCAAGACCTTGGTCGATGCTGTACAGAAATCTCTCTCCTCGGTGTTGCCTCTCCTGTTGGATATTGAGATTCCGCAGCACGACATTGATATGGCGTTTAACAACTCATTCAAAGCCGACAACTTTGACTCTTGGTTTACGCGGTCCGGTTTGGAAACAGCGCAGATGCTACTGACCAAGGGTGCAAAGGGCGACGCTCTCAGTGAAGCCCTCATCCCAGTCATGAATAGTGTCGTTTCCAACCCGGAGCTTGCTGACGACTTTTTCGACGTCCTTACTTCTTACGGTCCCAACGTCAACTATCAGAATGGAGAGCCGTTGCGGCTTGCGGCATCACAAGCAAACGTCGAATGGACGCACAGGCTCCTTGCGTGTCACCCGTCCACAGAAACGCTCACGTTTGCGTTTCACTGCATATTCGACACTGCACTCCCTCAGGACGAAGTGTTGGACTTTTTCCAAATGTTTGCAGAATATCACGAGGGAGACGTTCGGCTTGATGTCATGGCCACTCGTGCCGGCTCCATGCCGGTCCTGGGGAAAGCCATTTCGCAGTATCCTCGATCCTCGACCATCTTGACGACGCTGTTGGATGCCGGTTACTATCATGATCAGTCCATGCTATACAAGCTTCACGAAGAGATTGAGGAGGAAGAGGAGATGACGCTGCTCACGTGGGCCATTGCCCAGCCGCAGAAGAAAGTTAGCTCTAATCTGATTCAGATACTGGTAGAGCGGGGAGGTGAGTGAATCACGATCAGTGAAAATGAGTTGCCGGTCGACGTGTACTGACATTCAATGTAGCCAAGGTCAATGTCGCCACCAAGCTGTCGGGAACAACTCCTCTCATGCTGGCTGTTCGGGAACGTCGCCCGGATATCGTAAAGTTGCTTTTACTAGAAGGGGCTGATGTAGATGCCATGGACTTTCTTGGAAGAACTCCAATGGCCATGGTTTCCCATTTGGGCGGCGATGTTGCTATCAAAATCATGTCCACTCTCCTTGCTGCAGAGCCGTCCAAGGACGACGGCTCATTACACAACGCCGCCAGGGAGTTGAACCTTACAGCAGTCACGGTACTCATAGAAGCAGGCCACGATCCGGACTTTCCCAGCCCGCTCCACAACGGTCGCAGTGCTCTCGGAGAAGTCTGCTTGCATGGATCCGACGGCGAGGAGATGACGCCTGAGCGGGAACGAAAGATGCAAAAAGTCATGACCTTCCTGGTTGAGAAGGCCAAATGCGATCTTACCATCAAGCTGGATGGCAAGTCCATGCTGTACCTCTGCTTTGAGGCGGCAGATCCAGTATCTACGACGCGCGCATTTTTGAAGAGCGGCATGTGGAGGTTCATCAACAAGCCATTCAACCAGTATGCAGACGAAACGTTTGTATATTCGCCGACAATGTATGTCAACAGGATTCTGACGTCGTCCGATGTCCGTGATGAACTTCTTACTGTTCTTCGCGCCAACCGCGCCACGGACGTTTTCTATGCCAAGGAAGGCACTCAACCGGAGGGAGCCGTCGGGTTGCCGGAGGATATAGAGGTACGAGAGCGCCTCCGCAAAGCTCGCTCGGAGCGGCTTGCGGAGGAATCTCAGGACTTTGCCGTTGCATTGGCCAGGAAGAGAGAGTTGGCCTCTGTTGAGCAGCAGATACAATCGCAAAAGGCAGAGATGGAGGATGCTCGCCGCAGGAGGTTACAGTCTGAGGACCTCGCTACCGTCCGCTCCAAGGCTCAGCTGGAAGAGAGCCTAGCGAACGATGCCTTTAGACGGCGTCTTTCAGAGCAGAGAGCGGTGACAGAAGCCACACTGGCGAGTTCGAGGGCCATGGCGGCATCTGAGCTCGAGGCCGAAGAGGCGAGACAGCGCAAGGCGCTGGAGTGGGAGAACAAGCTCAACGCGGAGCGGGCGGGCAACGCGCGCGCGCTGATTGAGATGCGCATCGGCGAGAGGGAGGAGCTGGAGCGCATCGACGTGGCGTCTGAGCAGCGGATCCAGCGGAGGCTGGAGGCGCAGAGGAGACTGGTGGAGAGCCAGGAGAAGCTGGCGCGGAGGTTGGGGGATTCGCCGCTGTCGTCGGCGGATGCGAGGAGGCAGATTGGGTATGTTACCGAGTTGAATTAGGGGGGTTCTACTCACTGGTTTGCTTGAATGGAGTTGTTTGTTGACTTTTTGGTTGTTTTGGTAGGGATGGGAAGTTTTGATCATGATGCTTTTGGGAATTGGGTTGGATTAGGCTGAGCGAGCGTTGCTTCATAATGACGGTCTATATATAGGTACCTAACCTTAGGCGTATATCAAGTCAAGAAATGAGATACCAGCCTATTGTCGAACATACAATGAGCATCCTCATGCCGGGTTCTGGTCGAAGATGATGTTGGCGGGATGTAAAGTTGTTTGGTGATGAGGGGGCTGAGCTTTCAAAGTCTCTGTTCATCACACGCAGGGCCCGAGGGGGCAGTGAAACTAAGTCAGAACTACATAGGTAGATTACCTTGAAGGAGCTATCACAAGTCCTTTTTTTTTTTCTTTTTTCCATGAACTTTATAAGTAGAAAGAAGCTGTCGTGATGCTTTCGAAGCCACATGTCTACTCCACATCCATTGAGAAAAAAAGCGAGTAATCGTAATGGAGTCTTCTGCGCCCGTTTCTACAACTAATTAGAAGAGGGTACTTGTGATGTGACGCGCCTCTGGTCTGCCATATGGAGATTGAACGAAGAATTATGGTGAAGGTGGTTGATTTTGAGAAGATGTTGCTGGTGTACGGGTCGGGGGATGAGCTAGAGGTACCAATATTGTCGTGCTCGAGGCCTCGAGGGGACGTAAAATTGCTGTGAAACGACAATTCTGATAATTCATAACTCAAGCTGACCAGGGTGCAATCAGATGGGAACCTGAAGTATGCCTCGCGTCGTGGCGAAGTATAAGTGGTCGTAGGATTTGGAAATGGAGCACTTCTTCAGCTCTCGAGAGCGGTCCAGAAGGCTGTGAGAAGAAAAGGAGGGCCATTCGTGGCTGTGATTCGTGGCCTACTTGGAAAAATTGGAGTAAGAGTCGGGAAAGGTTTGCCTACCTGAGGCCTCGGGGGAGGTTAAAAATGCTGTGGAAGAAGAAGGCATTCGGAAAGCTTCGCCTTCTATTGTGGAGACTGGAAAGTCGGTGATACCTCTTCAGGCCTTGGGGGGGGGGGTTAAAATTGCTGTGAAGGAGAGGTTCTGCAGGGAGTAGACATGCTGGCTGAGCTTACAACGGGCAAGGATTCGTTGTCACTGAGTTATTGGACAACGCGTTGCCAATTGAGAACTTCCCTTGGGTTGTCGAAGCATGATTGGGCTGAGGGTTTGAGGCGGAGGGAGAGGTAATCGAGCTTCTTCAGGCCTTGGGGGTGGTCAGAAATGCTGTGAAATCTCTCTCATCTCTTGATGACGAAGGCAAGTGTCGACAGGTAGTAGTTTTACGACGAGGCAGTGCAAAGATGCAGACACAGCCGGAGAAGCATGAGGTATGAGTGGTCCACCACTTTGATAAAGAAAATCAATTCCTTTGGGATCCCTGTGCGAAGTTGAAAACTTGAAATTTGGTTAGCCGGCACTCATACATATTCCATAGGACACGTAATTACAAAAGGCGATTTGCGATATGGAATTGCAAGATTTAGTTAGTAATAGCATCAGAAAGCGCCAGAGTCAATGCCCTGATGATACAGGACAGTTTCTCGATTACTTCTAGGGGGTGGCCAGCCAGCGCTCCTACTTGGCTACCTACTTATCCAACATCCCGACAAATCTATATGCATCTCTTCTACTGCTACTGTCTACCACTGGACACAATAGAAACCAGATATGCGTTTCTACTTTCTCTACTATCGCGAAATATATTTAGTATTATAATATGCCTTTAGTAAACCCAGCCTTATATGACTCTGTATTGATAAACTTGGGGATGCTGGGAAGCTAAGTGAGGGTGCTGGCTAGCTACCCACTCCCTCATTCTGTCATCTCGACTCTTTTACATAGGTTCATGTTGTGCCTGACACTGGTGAAAACACCAAGGACATCATGACAGGTTCGTCGACAGTAGGAGCCTCTCGCATGGTCTGGATTCGTCGTCTTGTCTGACCATGTTCGTCTCACTCGATGAGGCACTCGACCGCTCTCCAATCCGAATACGTCAAGAGGTGTCTGAATCGCTGTCAAGTTATTGAATGAGTTCTCACTGACTCAATCAATCCGCTCCGTGAACTCATGAGGGATTGCTTCCTGCCCTCCATGAAAAATCACAGCCGACCGACTTACGGTACCCTCTGAAAGGCCGTAATAGCACGGTTTGCATCCCTTCATGTCTTTCGGTCAAGTCAACACGGAAAGAAATTCCTTATAAGCAACCATCATAAGTCCTTGATTCATGAATATGCGTCTAATTAGTAGCCATTGTATGCCATTCAAGCCATAAATCCATTCCATCAAAACCATCAGCTCTTCCTCGCCATCTTGATTGAGTCTGATCCCGTCTCTACAACTCTGAAGGCGTCTGCATCTCCATCTCCTCTTGCGGCCTTCTCAAAGGCTTCTTCAGTCCTGTCACATATTGTCGCCAAATCTTGATCGCTGAGAATGTCGTCTCCTCCTGAGACTTCGTACACTTGACCATCTTTGAGCAGCAACGCTCGCAGCGTCTCCGGATCCAGCTCTTCTTCTTTCTCGTTCAGTTTCTGCCCCATCGTCTTGAATCCGCCTTTGCGAATAACGAGCTTTTCCAGTCGCCGCTTCGCGTCCGCGGAGAGCAACAAGGACTCTTCAACGGTTCCCTTGGTAGCGAGACGATACACCAGCACTGGACGCTCTTGACCAATACGATGTGCGCGGTCCTGAGCTTGCAAATCTTGCTGAGGATTGAAGTCGCTATCGAACAGAATGACAGTGTCCGCAGAAGCCAAATTGATGCCCTGACCACCAGCACGTGTGGACAAAAGAAAGATTTTGTAGTCTGGATTGGTATTGAAGAGCTTTATGCTCTCCCTTCGATCGGCCTGAGCGATACTGCCATCGATGCGACAAACCTTCCAACCACGCAATTCTCTGCAGTAGTCTTCCAAGATGTCGAGCTGCGTAGTGAACTGGGAAAAAATGAGCACTTTGTGGTCGCTGAGGAACAAGTGTTTCAATAAGCGATCCAGCAGAAGCATTTTTCCAGATGCTGTGACGATACTTTCATCCACTGGAATGTCAGTTGCCACGGCCCACGGGTTGTAAAAGTTGTGAGGGCTGTTGCAGACCAACCGAAGCTGAGCTAGAGGGTTGCCCAGCTTCTTGCGCGAGATCTGTTTCTCTGTCTACTTGTCAGCATCAAGAACAGTATGGAAGTGATGGAGAATTTGACGGAATACATACTGGCCATGTCCAAAGTCTGTGCCAGTTCCGTGTCTTCAGCAGACATTGGTTTTGCAGACTTGTCATCACTGTCTTCAGTGGCCATTTCTCTAGCCAACTTTTCTTCAAACTCATCATCAGACATTTTCTCCTCATCGGAGTCGGCCTCTTTGTAGGAACGGCCGGCATGGCGACGGCCACGAGTGCTTAAAGGTGTCGACTGTCGACTGGACTTCGCGCTCTTGGGATCGGATGCAAGAGACGTTGGCGGGCTCTTTCTCTTAGGTGTCTGAATAGTGGGCGAAGATTCGGGGTTGGACTTTGCATTCTTAGGAGGCCGTCCTGGTCCCCGCTTACCCATCATGAGGCTGAAAGCATTGGCTGGTGATGCTGACCTATCCTTGCCTCTGGCACTTTGTCGAAGAGGCAGCGACACCGGCTTGTCGTCCTCGCCTTTCTTAGTTGTAGACCTTGCGCGTGAAGAGGATCGAGTAGTAGCCCGAGACGCCGTTTTGGAACGAATCATTTCCACAGCTTTGTCTTCGAGGTATGATCTGGTGTCGATGCTCTTGTTCGAAATGACTTTGTACAAGTCCGTCTGTTCTTTCGTCATGGGAGCAAAGAGAACATATTCTCGCTTTTTTGGAAGATACGCGGCGACATCTTGCTTGATGCGCCGGAGCAAAAGTGGCTGCAGGATGAGATGGATCTTCTTGACTAAGTCTTGCTTCATCTGGTCCTCGATAAATTGCTGAGTACCCTGCTCGTCACCCAGTTCCGAAAAATCGAACCAGGATTCGAATGCCTCCCAATCGGTGAAGATGTTAGGCAACAGGAAATGTAGGAGCGACCAAAGTTCTTTTAGGTTGTTTTGTAGTGGCGTTCCTGTGATGAGCAGACGAGTAGCAGAGGAGAACTGGCGGAGCTGCTGGAACAACTTTGCATCTGCGTTCTTCATACGATGACCCTCGTCCTAAGCCATGAACATTAGTGGGTAGCCCAGAGGACGGGAGTGATGATGCTCACAATAATGATAAACTCCCACTTAATGCGCGACAGATTATGGTGGTCATTCAAGACCATCTCGTACGACGTGCAGACAACAGGAAACTTTTCGGTAGGCCGACCAGACTTGAGATGGTTCATAATCTTCTTGCGGAAGATTTCTTCTCGTTGGGCCTTGTTGCCGTGATACATCTCAATCGGGATGGACGGTACCCATTTGTGAAACTCATCAATCCAGTTTGATAGTGTACTGAGAGGAGCGACGATGAGATGAGGGCCGAGATATTGTTCTTGTTCTCGAAGCAGCGCTATCAAGGAGATTGTCTGGATCGTTTTGCCTAAAATGGGTCAGCGAATGGAAAAAGCTATGAGACAAGACGCTTCACTAACCAAGGCCCATTTCATCAGCCAAGATGCCACTCATGCCCTGCGAGCAGATTTCGTACATCCAGGTGAGTCCTTCGAGCTGGTACTCTCGCATCGTGCCGCCAACCATGCACTTGGGCTGCGTGGCCATCTGGAGATTATGCTCCCCAAGCTTCTGGCCATCAAGGCTGCTTCCGACGCGCCCAAGTACCTGTGTCTTTTTCGTGAGAATATCACTGAAAGCTGCACTTTTCTGCAACAACTCGTCCAGTTCTCGAGCTTTTGCCTCTCGCTCGGCTTTCGTCTCAGCCTTCTTCTTCCGTCGCTGCTTAAGGAGGGAAGCACGGCGCTTTTCTTCGAGAGCATTGTTTGCAGAACGCGCCCGCGCTTCTTCCTTGATGATGTCTTCGTCAACGAGGCCGACGTCTTCCTGGTCGTCAAACGGATCTGCTGGCGGAGAAGAGGGCGCCGTAGTCGGCGTCCGTGAATTCGACATTATGGAATCAATCTCCGAGGCCGAGGTATTCGCCATGACGAATCAATTAAACAAGAGCCTTAAAGTAATAGAAGTAGAGGAAGTGCAAACGGAATTCGAGAGTCCGATAAATGTTAAACCAACACTCTTTGATGCAGCCAGCCAGCCAAGAATTCACAAAAAGGGTGGTGAAGGTTACACAAGAAATTCGGCGCGTGGGAAAAAGATGGGAAAAGAGAAGAAGCTGCGCTAATGCAGGAACCAAGAGAAAAGTGAACCAAGAGTGAATTGCAGCGCAATCCAAGCCGCATTCACCACATTCGCAGCTTCGAGGGAAGGGAGTCGTGAAGAGAGCTGAGATGCGGCGTGACGTAGCGAAACGCGAAATGGCAACGCGATCACGTGTGTCTCTTGCTCATAGATTTTGGTGTTGCGCGTAAAGTGCTGCTTCCTTTCCTTCCATCGCGTTAAGCCACGATTCTCTTCATCCCCGGGGATCGAGCGTGGCTGGTGGCTAAGAGGCGCCACAAGCCAGCCTCGACTCTTTGCCCCTCCATCCCACCACGATCGACCGACCCCGCTATCAAAAATTGTCCATCTCAAGACTCACACCAACAAAACATCATCACACACATACAAGCCAGAGAAAGAAGCCACCAAAATCGGCTTCTTATCCACCCCCAACCAGCAAAGCTGTTTCTGCGTCGCCTCCTCCCCCGCTCCCTCCCGAGCATCATCTCCCACCCGCTCCGCTTCCGCCCCGTAACCTTCCTCACCGTCAAAATGGCAGCCCTCAGCTCCCAAAAGTACACGCCCACCGAGGAGGCCGAGATCCAGCAGTGGCTCACCACCTCGGAGCGCCTCAAGTCCGCCGACAGCAAGTCCGAGATCCTCGAGACCCTCAACGGCCACCTCTCCAGCCGGACGACCCTGCTCGGCAGCAAGCCTAGCAAGGCCGACGTCGCCATCTACGAGGCCCTCGCGCCCATCGTCGCCAAGTGGACGCCCGAGGAGCGGACCGGCGAAAAGGGCCTCCCGCACATCGTGCGTCATGTGGACTTTGTGCAGAACGCGCCCGTCTTCGGGCTGGAGCTCAAGGACGAGCAAAAGGTCAAGGTCGACCAGGAGGAGGTCCTGTATGTCAAGCCCCCCGTCGACGCAAAGGCCGAAAAGGAGCGCCTCAAGAAGGAGAAGGCTGCCGCTGCCGCTGCCGCCTCCGGAGGCAACAACGCCACCCTCGCCGACCGCACCAAGGAAAAGGCAAAGGAGGTCAAGGACAAGGCCAAGGAGGTCGTTGCCGAAGCCAAGGGCACTGCTGCCGCCGCCGCTGGAGGCGACAAGCCCAAGAAGGAGAAGAAGGAGAAGGCTCCTAAGCCGCAAAAGGCCCCCGCCGCTGCCGCTCCCCTGTCCCCTTGCCTGATCGACCTGCGCGTCGGCCACATCCTCAAGGCCATCAACCACCCCGATGCCGACTCGCTCTACGTCTCGACCATTGCAATGGGCGACGCCCCCGGAACTGAGGACACCACCGAGTACGAGGGCCAGGTCTGCCGCACCGTGTGCTCCGGCCTCAACGGCCTTGTGCCCCTCGAGGAGATGCAGGGCCGCAAGGTCGTCGTCGTGGCAAACCTCAAGCCCGTCAAGATGCGCGGCATCAAGTCCTGCGCAATGGTCCTCGCCGCGTCGCCCAAGGTCAAGGAGGGCGAGGTCGACGACCACAAGGGCCCCGTCGAGCTGGTGACGCCCCCCGAGGGCGCCAAGGCCGGCGAGCGCGTCTTCTTCGAGGGATGGCAGGGCGAGCCTGAGGGTGTCTTGAACCCCAAGAAGAAGATTTGGGAGACATTTGCGCCGGGCTTCACAACGACGGATAATCTCGAGGCTGCATTTGATGCGAGCGTTGTTGAGCAGCTGGGTAAGACGGGTGTCGGCAGGCTGGTGACTGTGAGCGGCGGTGTTTGCACAGTCAAGTCTCTCAAGGGCGCTACTGTCAGGTAAATAATGTTTGTATATAGACAATCAAGACCATTTACGTGATCACAAACTCGCTGAAGCTGTCATGATTCTTTCTCTTACTTTTTTCTTCTTTTCACTATATTCAGCCATCTATCATAGCATAGCCGTGATGATAGAGTGCAAAACGAGGTGCAACTGACCAACCACTCTTTAAGCGTGGTCATAGCAAATCCTAATATACAAGATGTATCAAAAACCGCTGAAAATGCGCCCGAGATCTTGCTAACCCACTAAAACGCCGTATAAATGCACATATTTTCAACGCCAATCCACCCCATCATCCTCTCCAAACGTCCCTTCCGTAACAAACGGCCGTAGCAGTAAGAATGTAATCAAGATATACAAAACACCATCCACACACGTCTAAGAAAAGAAGTACTTGCTCTCCCTCAAGCGCTTGACATCGAAGTCGCCCTTCTTGGGGACCTCGGGAATTGTCAGCGGCAGCCAAACAGGCAGCGGCGTCTTCCTCTTCTTCTGCGGCGCAGGCGCCTTCTCGCCCGCAACCTGGGTCTCGAAGAAAGACGAGTGCATGTCCTTCATGAGCCGCTCGGTGAACTCGGCGGACACGGCCGAGTTGTCGGTCTGGGCCTCGAGGTCCTCCGCATCAACCAGCTCAGCCTCTTCCGGAATGGCACCCAAGCCAATGTCCTTAGCATCCTCTTGAATGTCCATGTCGACTTCGGCAGCCATCATCTCCTCGTACACGGAGGCCGGGGTGACGATCTTCTTGGCGGCCTCGAGGTCCCAGGGGTTCCCGGACAGCTTCAGCTGGTTGCGCTTGTGCTCAAGGAGAAGCTCCTCCTTGGGCGAGAGCTTGCTGGCTTTACGCAGCTCCTTGATCTTCTTGGCAACCGGCGTGTCGGGGTCAATCTTGGCAAGGTAAATCGATCCTTGATGACGCGCCGCAAACTCGGCGCCCAGGCGGCCAACAACGTCCTCTTCATGAATTCGGATGAAGGCCTCACGCAGGACCTCGTTCATGACATCCAGGTCGCCCGCATGTGTCCAGAAGGAGTCGTGGACAGCAGCAAAGTCGAGTCCCCGAGCGTGGCACTCCAGCGCTGACAGCAACATGTGGCTAGCGTCCAGGGAGTGGATGAAGTTGGGAGGGAATCCCTGGAGCTGCTTCCTCCTGTTCACGGGATCCGTCTGGTCGCTCATAGGGTAGATGACGGCCTGGAGGCACGTCTTGATTTCTCGTGCAGTAGTCTTGCGGTAAGGCTGAACGACGGGCATGCGAAGGGGCGTTGTCCAAACGACAGACGATCGGAACTGCTGGATGAGATCATCGAACTCGACCTTCTTTCTGCCTGATGTCGCCTTGCTGGCCTTGCCAGTGCGAGAAGCGCCATCATCGCCTTCACCATATTGATCCACGATCTGCTGCAGCTGGGCGGGGGTCAGTGCTCGGCACACGCGTCCACCAATCTCGCCAAGCCAGTATTGGATGTCGTGAGCACCCTTGAACATGGTGGCGAGGGCTTGGAAGACTTGTTTGGCAATGTAGGTCGACAGCAGCATATTGGAAATGCCGACTTTTTCACCCAGATCGGGGTACAAAGCGTCGATCTGCTTGCAAATCTGTTTCTTTGCTCCTGAGAATGTAACGCCGTACACGTTCGTCATCACCGTCTGCTTCACAACTTTGCGGGTAATCTTCCCATGGAGTGCTTGTGCAAATGAATTCCCGTTCTCCATGTCCTTCTCAATGGCCTGCTTGACGAGATCGGCGACCGCTGAGTATACATCGGCAGGCCTGTCGCCAGGCTCCAGGTTCACCTGCTTCGCTCCCCACGTGTCACCACCGAGAGCTGCATAGTGCTGAAGTCCGTTGCAGGTACCGTCCTGGTGAACTGGCAGATGCGATACGAACTTCGTGGGATCGGGAAGCTCCAAGGCGGCCTTGAGTTCAAAGCAAGCAGAGAGACACTGCCAGGGGTCTTCACCCTTGAGCCACCACCTGCTGCCGTTCAAGGGATTGGTGGCCGAGTCGATAATGTTGGCCACATTCTCGTCCGCAAAAGCCTCGCGTTCGTCAAAGCTGGCCTTGTCCAGGCCGTATACGTTGGCAAGGTGGATCTTCAGCCACCGTAGACCTCTAACCCCCAGCTCTTTACCTCTGGCGAATTTCAGAATGGCTCGCGCGTGATCGGCACCCATGTGGTTGAGGTATGTCGGCATGGGATATGCTCTGCCTCGGTAGTCGACATTGTGCGGGAAATAGATCGTCTGGTTGCGGAAGGCTCGTGCAATCTCTAGCTGCAAGTTCATGAAACATCGCTGCGAGTGGAGACCGGAGCGTTCGTTCTCAATCGCTTTGACTGCTCGAATCCAGTTTTTCCGTACAAGAGGATCTGCTGAAGAATCCGGTTCGGGGGGAATTGTGAGGTTCGGGTTGAGTGGTGGTATGTTGGCGATTTCTTCGCCACTGTTCCATGCCTCCATCATAACATTCAGGGTCTGCTTGTTGATGATCCAT
The DNA here is from genome assembly GCF_003025115.1 of Trichoderma citrinoviride. NCBI lineage: Eukaryota > Fungi > Ascomycota > Sordariomycetes > Hypocreales > Hypocreaceae > Trichoderma > Trichoderma citrinoviride. The sequence goes on along the minus strand of NW_020194718.1, from coordinate 552,281 downwards.
GGTGTTTTGCCAAGGACATCCAGTCCTTTGAACACTTGCGTCATGTCGCCACGTTTGATGGCCGCGTTACTGTACAGCTTCTGCTCAACATCTCCTGGCTTCACTCGGACAAAGCTGGTCTTGCTGTCCAAGAAGCCACCTTCAGTGAAAGATTGCCAAGGCTTGGGTTCAACAACCATGGGGATATGTTTGGCGATGAAGTCGCCCACGGGCTCTCGTTTCAGCTGCTCGACCAAGTGAGTGTTGAAAAAGAGAGCTCCCACCTTTTTGCCCTTTCGGAGGATCGATTGGTGAGTAAAGGCCGGCTGGTATTGGCTGATCAGCTCTTTGGATGTCGAGCCCTCCACCACAACATTGATCTTGGCGGACTCCATCAACATCTGCAGCAAAATTGAGCCAACCTGAGCCTTGATATGTAGAGACCAGGGGCTGCGGCTGTTTTCCTCCAGGGCCGATTGCTGTTCCGTTGTATCGACTAGAACAGGTGGCTCCTCTTCTTTGCCAGCATCTTTGCTTGCATCTTTGCTGGCAGCTTTGCTGCTGGCCTTTTTGCTTGATTTGCCCTTGTCGCCCACGAAGCGCAGCTTGCGCTCCCGTCGAGCTTTCCTCTCGGCCAATTCCTTCTGATACATCTCGATATCTTCTTGGACAGCCTTTGCGATATGCGTAATCAGCCTGCTGATAGGAAGGCCCTTTTCCACGCCCAGAACAGTTCCGAGGTTGATGACCGACAGAATGGTGACAGCCGCCAGGCGTGCCGGGTCACCCTGCTGGATAAAAGGACCGTAGATACATCTTGTCAGGTCCTTGTCCGATTTCGACTTCTTTGCTTCTGACTGTTCAATCAGTCTGAGCTCTTGGTAGATCCGGGTCTCCATGGCGCTCATCCAGGACGCCAAATTCTGTGACATGGACCCTTCCTTGTTGGATGGCGCCAGAGCTGTTGTGACACCCCGCTTCTGCAATGTCTTGTTGTCCAGGCGCCATTTCTCGATTGCCGAACTGATCGTATCCCGCTCCAGCTGCAGTTGAATGTCCACGCGATCTGAATAAGGAAGCTTGGAAATGTCGACATTCTGCAGCCCCAGCAAGAGTCCGAGGCCCTTCTTCAGGGTACTGAGACCTTCGCCGCGCTGCGGGGTTGGGATAAGCTCCGGAACACTCTCAGAAGCTGATGATTTGCCAGCTTCGGTCCCCAGTGTGGACGATGCTTCCGCCTCTTGAGACTTCTCCGGTGCAAGAGCTACACCCTCTAGATCTCCTTCATCAGGGGCAAAGTTGTACGTCGGGCAGATTCGGGTGATGACGGCGAGGTCCTGGTCGCTGAGAATTTCGTCCATGCTGAGGACTCGCAGTCCAGCTTCGTCCGGTGCCATGCCCATATATCGCTTCACCAGACGTTCCAATCTGGTTCCCCGCTCGGACAGCAGAGATGCCTTGAGCATGCAGGCAATTGTCTCGGCGGTGTGTGGCAAATTCTTGCTTCTTATCTGCAGCTCGTACCATTTGTGGAGCTGCTCAGCTTGCTTTCGATCGGGCGTGGTGCGCATTTGGTTGAGAGACGCTCGCAAGTATTTGTTGTTGAGAACGATTCGCTCTTCGTCCGATGTGGTGCCCACGGCGCTGAGGCGCTTCAACACAAGCGCTGCCCTTTCCAGCTTTCCTACTCTGAGGCATGCGTCAAACACCATGAGCATATCTTCTGGTTCGCCTGGGACGCCAAAGGTGTTGGTCTTCGTCTGAGCCTTTGGGGCTCCCGGCTCGGGAATGGTCAACGGTGACGCTGGATTGAATGCGTGGATCTCGAATGGCGGTATTGATGAGCTTGAGAGGTTGTTGTATGGCATTGCGTCCACTTTGAAGTCGTCGACGGCCGTGGCAAGCGTTCGCTCGTGCGAGCCGAAGCCGAGATCGAGTCCTCGGCGCCATGGCCGCAGATGCCTTGCCACATCTCCGCGTGAACTTAGTGTAGAGATGCAGGACTGGAGAGAGGAGAGTCGGGGAGAGGTTCGAATGGACTTGAAAGCAGCTGCATGGTGAAGAGAGGCGCTGCGGCCCGCGTGCCTCGGCAGCATTTTGAGATGCGGATATCAATCGCACCGCCAATGAAGACGGACGAGATATACAGAAAAAGAATTGGAACGGAGATTCAGAAGAGTCTGAATGTTACAAAATAGACAATAAGAAGGGAGAAAAGAGAGAGGAGTGGCGCTGGGGAGGAACAAAAAGTTCCGCCAGTATCGAGTTATACTGGTGGTGCGAGAAGCAACTTTCGCCAAATGCGGGACTGCTGGATTTTTTTTCCATCTTTTTTTCTTTTCGTTTTAGCATGCAGGCCACACATGATTGGTCGAATCAGGCAAACCGTCACGTGTGGCCAGCAAAATGATGGCGCCCGCCCCACCAACGCCACCCGGGCAGCTTTTCTGCAGCGCAAAAAGTTGTGCCTGTGCCACTACTGGAGACTTCACCTGTGGTCGAAATAGCTTCATCTTCCGCCAAAAGCGCTGACGAAAGGCAGCAGAGATGATTTCCCGCCCCGTGGCTGCGACTCTGGGCTGCTGCGGATGCCGGCAGGCCATCCTGCGGGCGGTTGCGTCCAGGCCACTGGCTGGCATCGGACAATCGGCCTCGCGGGGCATCAGGCCGGTGGCAAGCTCTGGATTTCGAGGTGTTCCGAACGCAAGCCAGCAGTTCGGGACTGCTACGCAAAGGAACGCAGAGGCCAGGGCGGAGGCTGAAGGGCTAAGAGACGAGGAGGATATTGTCGACAACGACGAATCCGCAGATACGCCGTGGTTTCTGGATGTTGAACCGCCCCGACGTGCTCCGCTGCAGCACATTGCATCGCTGCCGAAAGTGCCCGAAGATGCGCCCCCTCTCCTCGAGCCGATGATGAAGTACATATACGAGGACATGGGCTTGGACGAGCTGTCCATGCTGGACCTCCGCGATCTCGACCCGCCGGCAGCGCTTGGTCCCAACCTCATCATGATCTTCGGAACGGCGCGAAGCGAGAGGCACTTGCACATTTCTGCAGGGCGCTTCGTACGATGGCTGCGCAAAAACCACCAAGTTGGCGCTCGGGCGGACGGGCTCATTGGGCCCGGAGAGCTCAAGACGAAGCTGCGCAGGCTGAGGAAGAAGGCCAAGATGCTGGGAACCAACACAATGATTCTGCCCGGCTCGGATAACGGGATTTCGACGGGCTGGGTCTGCGTCAACTTCAGAGCGCACGACCACGGAGCGCAGGAATCCACCAGTTACGACGAAAGTGGACGGTTTTCTGGGTTCGGCACGCCGCTGACGGGAACGACGGTGGTTGTGCAATGCATGACGGAATCGAGGCGAAACGAGCTTGATTTGGAAACCCTTTGGCGAGGCATACTGAAGCGGAACATGGAGCAGATGCAAAAGATCAAGGGAAAGAAGGTGGTGGATCCATCAGAGCTGGAATCAATGGTCTCGGCGAAGATCCAGATGCCCGACAGCCCTTCCGCTCAGCAGTGGCAAGCCCTCAAACTGGCTTCTCAGCAGCAGCGGCAGTTTTCGACCATGGCGCGACGCCTTCAAGCCCCTGCTCAGAGCAGTGAGTCAAGAGTGACTTCAATTGGTTCCGAAGCTCTAGTAACAGAAGATCAGCCGGATAGTCCAAAGTTGGATCTGAGCACGCTGCGGCGGCATATCCACGACGTTCAAGTGGCCGGAACTCCAGTGAGTCGCGAGACTCTCCAGGGCCTCGTCTCGGCCGTCTTCCAAGCCGAGGCGACTGCGGAAGATACTGCGTCGAAACGACTCGCCTTGGTAGATCAACTCAGTCTCATGGCTGAGGAGCGCGGCCTCCCCGTCATGTCCAAGGATTGGCTCATCACCCTCATTGCATCCATTGTCACGTCTCCGGCATATGGGCCCGAGCTGCAGCAGGCACAGAAGAACGTGGAGTATCTATTATCCACCAAGCAGTCATCTGCGTTGAAGACGAGCGATATTCTGCGGCTCATGGCAGCATACGCGCACCGATCAGACTGGGACAAGTTCTGGGACGCTTTCCGCTCACCGGCTCGATTCATGCTGCCTCGATCACCGGAGCTGTACGAGTACGCGTACCGCGTCATGGCGGCCACTGGCGATCGAAAGCTGTGCACCGATGCCCTGCGCTGGGTGTATCCCGAGATGCTCAAGGAAGAGCCCAAGGTATGGCCAGTCGGATCGCTGTACACATCGTTGAAGGCGTGTATCCTGGCTGCCGATCCCTCTGCTGAGAGCCTGCTGCATCACCCTCCTCCTCAGGACGCGCTGGATGTGTTTGGCAAGCGGCAGTTGGCGCGCAGGGAGTTTGTGCGCGTGTTGAAGGAGGTTGAGAACATGCGGCATCATTACGTGGGGGAGCAGGCGAGGGAGCACAGGGCGCAGACGCTTCGCAACTTGACCGGAGAAATGCCGTCCAGGGACAGTTAGAGTGCTCGGGACTCACGACAATGATATTTGTCTGCTTTGAGAGCTTTATAGAAGTGACTTGGCTAATAGAAGGTTGCTGAGAATAAGGATAGAGGACTGGCCATTCTGTGCGCTCCATTGAAGCCTCACTCATGTATCATAGAATCCATTCACATAGCCAGACAAGCCATATGTGGCGATTGGCAAGTGTTCTTTTACTCTTTCCAACAAAAACGCATTCTATAGCTGTGACTGAGACGTCCCATCAACCCCCTTCAAAGCCTCCCTCAGCAACGGCGCAACCTGCTTCCTACTCGACGCCAAATCCCTCTGCCTCCACACCCTCCTCCTCCCATCATCCCCATCCAACAGCCCATCCTTCCACCGCTCAAGCTTCAATCCCTCCGCCATACCAGGGAACCTCTTCGCCGCCTCTACCCCCTTGTCCGTGATCCCCCACACGAGCAGATGACGCTGGAACTCGCCGCCGGGGTTCGACGTCGTCATAACGCTTGCGACATCAAGCTTCCTCTCCTTTGCCCATCGAGCCAATTCGTCAATGAAGTCGTCGGGCTGTTTTGCCTTTCCGAGCAGGTAGTCAAAGTCTTGCACAACGCAGCTTATGCCTAGCTTCAGTCCTGCTTCTTCCCATTCTTTGTAGTCCTTGCGGAAGATGTCGTAGAAGCTGAGCTGCGAGATGTCCTCCTTTACGGCGGTGATGTCCTCGAAGAACTTGGTCTGCTGGAATTGCTGCTGGCGCACTTTTGTATGCAGATATTTTGCGGCACGGATGTCCTTTTCCTTGACCTTGTGCTCTTCTTTCAGGTCGAGCGTGTCGATCAAGATGGGCGCAAACGCGAGTGTCGCCAGTTTGTCGTCCTCCTCGGCGGCCGCATCTTCTGCGTCTACTCCTTGTCCTGTTTCCAGTGGCGGGAAGGAGTCCCAGGCGGTGCGGGATTCGTCAATGATGAGACTCATGCAGCTCCCGCAGGGCTCGATGATGCGCGGTTTCACATCAGGACTGGTGACGTTTTCGTCAACGTGGTGGTCGATGCAACCTATGACTCGAGACTGAAATTTCTGCAGCTGGCCCGTCAAAGCATTGTGGTCCACCAGGAACCACTGCGTCTCTTCCGGTTTCAGATCAGGAGGTTCGGAAAGCGTGAGGATGTCTGCGGGAGAGAGTCCAGCTCGTTGAAGAACCGCAGTCATCTCGGTGCGAAGGACGAGCTCCGACCGGGGGATGTTGGAGAGGGGAATGTGTAGCGTGTGAGGGGGTGAATTGGTGCGGATGTATGCCAGGACTACGGCTGAGCAGAGTGAATCGAGGTCTTTGACAGTGAATGTTAGCTTGCTGCTTGCTTGCTATATATGCATAAAGGTGGTTGATCCAGGTGAGATTGTACCTGCAGACTCATTGCCGACGACCAGCGTGAGGGGGCTGGATCTTTGCGCTGGGGGAGCTGTCAGCGCAGACCGGGCAGCGGCCAGAAAGCCCTTGAGAGGAAGCCTCGGCGGCATTTCTTGAGTGTCTGGAAATCTGGTAGATGCTGGAGTTGATTGATGTGTTTTCCTGTTTCAACCATCAGCTGAAGTCGGCGATTGTAAGGCTGACCTTGGCGGGGCTGTGACGCTTATCGCGATATCGAATGTCTCCAATTGCCATAGTATTCCATATCGTGGGGAAAGCAATTGACATCCGCCCCTCACGACGTCATCCAATCCAATCAAACTCATGCACCTATGTTCAATTAGTACCCGTATTCAGCGAGACATGAAGCCAGGAAAAGGGGGGAAGACGCCATCGGGGATACATCATGGGTAGGAAGTTGTATCACAAGGTAAAAGGACAACCGACTCCATCAACCAAGGCTATCTGGATCTACCAGAAGGGTCTTCAGATACAACCAGTGGCGGCAACATCAGTGAGAGACTATGCCAGAACGTCTCGCCGTCCATAAACCTCCCTACACAAGAGAAACGTCAAAGCCATGGGATCTGATATCCTCAAGAAGGAGCTCTAACGGCGTTGCATAGGTGACGTCGTGCATGTCGTCCAGACCACTGCCATTGCCTGCCATTAGGATACCGGCAGGGCGTCCTTTCATATCCCAGATGCACGACCCAGAATCACCAGGTTCCGAGAAAGAGGGAAGCTGGTCTTTCGACCTGAGCACCGAGGTGATTGCCCATTCTTCACTTATAATCTTTCTTTCCGTGGTGCGAATGACTGACTTGAGGGTATTGCCAAGGCCCATGGTCAAATCACTCGAGGCGCCATGCTTTGCTACACACATCGCCAGCTCATCAGAGTATTCAGAGGGATTCAGAAGCTCTCTATAAGGAACAACTTCTTCGAGTAGCTCCAGACAGCCGGCAATTAGAGGCGGGTGACTTGGATGATTTGCAAGCCCTTTCCATCCAGATTCGCCTCTTTGAACAAGATGCCAGAATCTATACTCTGGTATGAGTACCCTACCTAGGTATTCTTAATAGAGTCCAGCAGAGCCTAATGACTAATAGACAGCAATTCAACCAACGCCCAATCTCTAAGCCACTCAGCGCCAGTATTCGCACATGATGACTGAGGCGAATGAAGAAGCTGGCCTATCACTCTTGACGAAGCAGCTTTGAAAGGCTCCATGGCTCTTGCAAGAGCCTCGGCGCTGTTCTTTGACTCAATAGGCAGCAGCCACGTCCACTTGACCGCGCTTAGAGTAACTGTCAGCTTTCGTGGCATAATATGCGGTGTTTCTTTTACATCTCTCCAGTTGCTTCTCGAATGTAGGTTGGTCGACCTGTATCAAGTCTCTCAAGGGTACGACAGATTCGCGTATTTCGCAGTGTATATCGTGGATAGCATGCTGTTCTAGAATAGCTCTGCATTGCAGCGCAATAGCATGTCCTTTGCTCCAGGGTAAAGTGTCTGGTGTAACAGCCACCATAAGCGTGATAGGGGGAAGTGACTCCGTATGAAGAAACCCGACCCGCAGGATATCAACGGCATGCCAATCCATGTCGCTGACTGCGTCTATGATTTGGACCCTGAGAGAAGAAGTCGCGTCATTCCAGAGTTGCTGGAGCAGAGGGTGCTTTCCAGCAGGCTGTAGCATCTTCCGATACATGTTACAAGTGCCTGTCCATGCGGACCATCCGGGCTTTTGCGGATTTGTCCAGGTTTGGGTGCTTGAGCTTGAGCGTGCGATGAGCTTGGGAAGGGAGGGGAGGCCATAGTAGTAGAGATGTTGCTCTTCGGCGCTAGGAGGACCCGACATTGTGAAGTCGAAGGAGTTTTGCTCGGGAAGGGGTTCGAATGTGCGATGCCTTTTTTTTATGCTGGAGGGAGGCGAGGTTCGTGGCTATCGACGGTGTGGACGATGAACTGGGGGTCGTTCTGTCTCGCGTCGTCCTGGTGGGAGGACCATTATATAGGTAGGTAGGAGGTCGGCAATTGAGTTTGACAGACAATTCAAAGCCACAAGACTTTAATTCACTTCGACTTGCCTACCTTGTCTAAAGCCACTGTAAGTGCATTCTCGGGGACGCATGACGTTGAAGGCTGTTCTACTATGGCCCTAGATAGATCTAAAGGCCTCTAGTCAATCGATTTCCTTTCCCCTGAATTTACTACTGGATGTTAGTTTATCTGGGTTAGGCTAGTAGATACAGTTCTGTTATATCAACTCCTGTCTTGTATCAACGATGGCATACACATCTATCAGGTCAATGTAAGATGTCAGTACATATAGGCTGAATGGCGCAATCTCGAAAGCCCTCCCTTCAAGAGTGGATATAGACGATCCGTCCACTTCAAGCCGTGGGGGAAAAGATGGGCATCCAATTACTAATGTTCACTGCGTGTTGATATCGACTCAAGCTCTGAGCGTTAAACCCGCAAGTTCTTTTGCCAACTGCAATCATATACTGCCTGTTGGTTGTCTCCCCTCCAGACAATCGAAGCGTTTCTAGAAGCGATAACCTCGGTGCTGCCCCTCCTCATCTGCCCCTCTGCCCCTCCTTACCTCAAGCTTACAAAACTCGGCTCGCACTTACACCACCATCGTCAGACTCACCTCAAGCATTCGAAGCATCAATCACCCACCACCCAACAAAGTTCACACTTCCCCATACATTACACATTCAGCAAAAAAAAATATGGCATCCTCCATCCCAGCAACAATGAAGGCCGTCCAGATCGCCAAAAACGGCGGCCCCGAAGTCCTCGAGCTCAACGAGGTCCCCGTGCCCGTCCCCACCACCGGCCAGGTCCTGGTCAAGAACCACTTCGCCGGCGTCAACTACATCGACACCTACTTCCGCACCGGCCTCTACCCGGCGCCCTCCTTCCCCCTGACCATGGGCCGCGAGGCCTCGGGCGAGGTCGTCGCGGCCCACGACTCCGTGGCCGGCAAGTTCGCGCCCGGCGCCCGCGTGGCCTACATGGCCGGCGCCCCGTCCGCGACGTACGCCGAGTACACCGCCGTGGACGCCGACAAGGTCGTCCTCGTCCCCGAGGGCCTGTCCGACGAGGAGGCCGCGGCCATCTTCCTGCAGGGCCTCACGGCGTGGACCTTCATCCGCGAGGCCGGCGAGGTCAAGCCCGGCCAGTGGACGCTGGTGCATGCCGCCGCGGGAGGCGTGGGCACGCTGCTGGTGCAGATGCTGCGCAGCGTCGGGGCCAAGATTGTCGCCACGGCGAGCACGGACGAGAAGCTTGCGCTGGCCAAGAAGTACGGCGCCGACTACCTGGTCAACTCAAACGATGACATCGTGGCCAGGGTCAAGGAGATTACGGGGGGCCACGGGATTGATGTTATTTTTGACGGCGTCGGCAAGGCGACGTTTGATGCGGATCTGCAGATGCTTGCGCTCAAGGGCCATCTCATTTCCTTTGGCAACGCGGTAAGTCTTTTTTCACGCAATTCGTTTCTGAATCATACAAGAAGAAGAAGGGGAAGAGGAAGAATGAAAGGAAGAATGAAAGGAATCTCGAGCTGACCAATGCATCCTTCATTTCAGTCGGGACCCGTGTCCCCTGTCAACATCCTGCAGCTGGGCCCCAAAAACATCCGCCTCATGAGGCCCATTGTCAATGGCTACGTCGCTGAAAGAGCAGACCTTGAGAGGTACACGTCTGAGCTCTTCGACCTTGTCCTCTCCAAGAAGGTCGAGGTCAAGATCCACAAGATTTACTCTCTCAAGGACGCTGCTCAGGCGCACATTGACCTGGAAAGCAGGAAGACGACGGGCAAGCTGTTGCTCAAGATTGACTAGGCGTGTTGAGCGAAGAACTGATATAGAGATGTAGATGAAGAGATGCACATACAAACAAGTAGCGAGAAAGCTAGAGTTTATACTGTTTAATTCTATGAATCAGACTTGTGTCTTTGATGCTTTTGCTTGTGTTTCATAGGAAGGTATAACAAAAGGATCCATTGTCTAACAGTATCCAATGTGTGACATGTCGCCTCATGGCGAGATATACCCAAACCAGGTCCTCGTCTCTAATTGAAGCATCTCATCCAAGTCATTGCTTTGTTTTGCTCTGTTTCTTCCCTTGCTCTTCCAAACCCCTTTTTCCAAGCTTAAACCCTTACGCCTTCTTGACAGCGGCCAACAGCTCCGCCGGCGGCTCCTGTCGGTATCCCTGAGGATTGTTCTTGACCCACCGCCAGAGATCCGCGCAAGCCTGCTCCATGGTAAATTCCGTCTTCCAGTTCAGCTCCTTGTTGGCAAGCGTAGGGTTGGCAGTCAGGTCCAAGACATCGCCCGCTCTCCGGGGAACAACCTCGTACTTGAGGGGTCGGCCGACAACGTCGCTGAAAGCCTTGATGATCTCAAAGACTGTGCTGCCTCGGCCAGAGCCCAGGTTCCAGGCCTTGACGCCGGGCTGGTTGGAGCGGAGGTAGTTGAGGGCCATCAAGTGGCCTCGAGCGAGATCCACGACGTGGATGTAATCTCGGATGGCGGTTCCGTCGCGGGAGGGGTAGTCTGCAAATAAATCAGTATCTAGAACACCGCATCTGTGGCGCAGACGAGAAGAAGAAGAGAAGAGCATCATCCGCTACATACCGTCGCCGTAAACCATGAGCTTCTCGCGCTGGCCAGTCGCAACCTGTCCCAGAAGTGGCAGGAGGTTGAAAGGAACGCCCTGGGGATCCTCGCCCATGATGCCGCTGGGGTGCGCACCGCAGGGGTTGAAGTAGCGCAGCAGAGCACCGTTCCACTGCTCGAAAGGCTTGCCCTCCTTCTGCAGGTTGTTGCGCTGGGCAGTCACATGGTCGGTGATGACGTCCTCAATCATGGACTTGGTGCGGCCGTAGGTGTTGGTCGGGCCGATGGGGCAGTGCTCGGGGATGGGAATCATGTTGGGGAATCGGGTGGCATCGCCGTAGACGGTGGCGGAGGAGGAGAAGACAATGTTGGTGACATTGTGGCGCGTCATGGACTGGAGGAGCGCAATGCTGCCGCCGACGTTGACGCGGTAGTATTCGAGAGGGATGATGGACGACTCTCCAACGGCCTGGAACAAGAGGTTGGCTGACGTTAGTCTCGATTCTCCTCGTCTGAGCTTTTCTCGATTCTCCAAGGGCTCGTTCGCAGACTCGCCTTGAGCGCAGCAAAGTGGATGACGCTGTCAATGGCAGGGTGCTTGTCAAAGACTTGGTCGAGCGCCTTCTCGTCGGTAATGTCGACCTGGTAGAAGTCGGGGCGGCGGCCGGAGAGCAGCTCGATGCGGTCAATCGCCACCTTGGACGAGTTGTAGAGGCTGTCGACAATGACGACATCGTAGCCGGCATCCAGCAGGGCCAGAGTCGTGAAGGAGCCGATGTAGCCCGTGCCACTGCGAAATGGGAGCAGGAGACAAGAGCGTTAGTCCAAAGACGTTCCAAGGGTTTCACGCGCACACAAACAACAGCTGCGATCGTCTTGGCTCGGGTCATACGCAAGCTGGCGCATCCCCGCGAAGCGTTGGTAGGGCAGCGCGGGGCAATGCGCGCATGAATGCCGCTTGCGCTGAGCGACGAGGAGCCAAGAGAAGAGCACGTCAGAGGAGGGAAATGGAGAGGCCGTACCCGGTGACGAGAACAGTTCCGACAGGCATTGTGGTAGAGGAGTGTCGTCTGAGTTGCAGATGATGCAGATGAATCGCTGGGTTGGAGGGGAGAAGACGAGGCGGATGCGGGAGGGGGGAGCGGAATTTATTGCTACTACTCCAAGCTGGGGCGACTAAGTCGATTGATGCTTGGGCGGTTCGGGGTGCGGATACGGTTTGGGTGCGATCGCCCTGGCAATGGCTGGAAAAGAGCCGGCGCTGGCGGTAGCACGAGCTGGACCGGCGACGATCTTGGGGCCCGGCCGCTGCGCTGCGTCCCGGAGACGGAGATGAAGGCGGTCGAGGCAGAGCCGACGATGCAGTCGCGGGTGCTGGACACCGGGATGCCGCTGCAGATGCCGGCGATGCTGGTGATGACGCCAGCAGCCGGGGGAGGGGTCTGAGTCTGTGGTGAAGCGCCATGTTTCATTCAGATGCACGGCAAATTGGAGAAGCATCAGGTACAACTACATAGGATGAGACGATACGGGATCCGCAGGGATTTGGTTCGTATTGCGTTGGCTGTTGGCGGACGACTATGTTGTCGAATGGTTGGCCAGCAAAGTGCACGGGAGATTGCCATGGCGGGGTTGGTGCTTGAGTACAGCCGGGCCAGAGCACGATGCTGTGCGTGTTCTCGAAAGAGATGGACTTGATGGTCAATGTACGATCAACTGCTCCTTGTTATGAGGGCCTGTTTCAAATTTCATTCTGTGATCAGCTCCATCCCGGCAATTCATCTCTGATCAGCAGGTCTAAAAAGGGCGGTGGGCGGCTGGCTGCAGATCGCTTTCGGGTGCTCCATATGGCGACTGAGGCTTGCGATTACTGTAAGATGAGACGCTCATCATCATCAACCGTTGGCTGGCCCTTGCATTGCTTGAAATGGGCAGCTGCTTTGCATCCAAGGTAAGGTATTTGGAGGATTCTTCAACGAGGTAGAGCATCAACTTCATCAACCCATCGATCCTACTTCCGCATTACTCTACAAACGTCTTTCACTCCGTTTTCAGCCCCTACATCCTTTGTTCTTCAAGTTGTGGTGCCTGTGAGACTCGTCGCCAAACCTTGCAGGACTGTGCGCAGATGTACTTGTATGTACCAGGCTCCAACAAAGGCAGCATGCACAAAATCTCCAAAAACGCGGCTGCATCTGAAACTCCCCCAGGCGATTCTATTCTTGCTCCATACTTGGGTGTTCAACTGTACAAGACACAACGTGCGCATCATGAAGAAGACGAAAGCCTCATGCGCCAACTGCAGTGGAACCTGAAGCTGTGTCAAAAACCAACAGGTAGTACCTGCTACAGGTACTAGGTACTTCTCTTCGCGCGTTTGACGCGCACGTGACCCAGCTCAATCGTGCCTGATTCTTCACCCAAAAATGCGCCGCTTAAGCCTCGGCGCGTCACGCTACTCGCGCCTCAGTGAAGCTGTCATCGCGCAAACTAAGTAGACACAAAGACACCAGCCAGGGAACAAAAAAAAAACACAACACATCGTTGCAAGGCTGAAACATCGTCTTCTCTTTCATCCCCGGCTTCTCGAAACCTCTGACGCTGGTGATTGCTTGCCTCGGATACCAACAAAAGCGACGTCTCTACGCCTCCCTACCGTTGCTTCTGGGCTCATGCGTCTCATCCCAACGTAACAAAGATGCTCTTTGTTGACCGCAACGCTCGCCCTGTAAGGATCCATCTTGGCTGGCACACAAAGAACCGCGGATCCAGTAGCCAAAGGAGCTCGAGTTTGAGCCTGCGGCAATTATAGATCACAGCCGTCGTCGCTTTGTGAATCTGATCCTGGCGACACTCCTATTTCAGAACATATCCGCCCTCACCCTCGACTTTCTTCAATCTCCTCCCTATATCTGACGAATCCCACATTCTCAAACGATCTCGACTATTATTTTCGCCGTCCATCACTCTCTTCTCATAGGCTACGACTACGACTTACGACTTTTCGACGCTTTCTTCCTACTGCCTGGCTCTTCTCACCATGATGAATGGGGGAGGAAGGGGAGGCAGGCTCCGGTCAAGAGAGCGCGGCGCTGCTGGGCGGCCCATCACTCGGACGCAGGTGCAGGATTTCAAGAAGCCCGATCTTCCCCCCTTGAAAGGCGCACCCAGCGGAAGACGGCAGTATGCATACGGAGCTGCGGAGGAACCTTCAAACCTCCGCCGCCCCAGCTTGAATGGCATGCCAATTACTCTCCAGGAGGCCATGGATGGCGTCCTTCGCAGACAGGAGATTCAAGAGGCCAAGGAGGCTGAAGAGCTGAGGCGTTATGGACAACGGCCGAATCCTCCCATCACTCGTAGGTATGACCAGGGGAGAGAAGCCAGCTTGAGCGACGACGCTTCACAATCTGGTTCCGACGCTGAGCCAACTCCACAACCAAACGGTGAGTATATTTGGGGGACGAAGCCTGACACGACAAAGCTTTGTTCTTTTTTTCACCCTAATGTTAGTCATGTCGGATGATGCTGATTATTCCTCACAGCCGCAAATTTTACAGCGCGAGCAGCCTTCGAGCATTCTTTCTTCGAGGAATCTGAGGATGACGAGAACGCTGAGGATGAGGATGGAGAACTCACTCCAAGTGATGATTCCGATTTGCGGAGTTTCAATGCCGAGGGCGATTACTTTGGTAATGCCTCGTTGAGGTCGTCACCCACGCCGCCGCCAGCCGTCAAACAGATTCCTTTGACCAGAGCGACGAAACCACCCCGCCCGCCTTCTTCCTTTCTACCAAGCCAACCCGAGGCTGGCAATGACCAACATGACCAGAGTACGCCGAGCCGACTCAGTGAAGCTCCGACCAGAGCTTGGGGCGCCTTCAAGAGCCTCCTAGGAGCAAGGAGCCTTGCACCTGTCAGCCCACCCGATTCTGACACCCAGTTAAGTCAAGGGGCCAGCACTAGCAGGCTTTCGGAACAGAATCAGTCCACGGCAAGACTGCGTGTCCCCAATTCATCGACCATTCTGGGCTCAGCAAATCAGTCACGGCTTGCAGGCCAGCGGACAATACCCCCTCGGAATGATGATGTCCTCCTTGGCCATACGGTTCCAGCTACTTCCTCCTGGCGTACATCAGGCAAATCCGCCATCCAGCTGGGGCCTCTGTTCCCAACAGATCACAGCGAGATGGATGACGCCATGCAAGACGACATTCGAGAGACTGAAGGCCCTGGTCGTCGAATACGCCAAGAGAACTGGTGGCGTGCTCTCGCGTCTCTCTGTCCCTGCACTTCTCGGCGGCAGCTTCGGCAACGGGACTGGCAAAACGGAGAGATCGGCTCTCCCACATATTCGGACCCGGAATCTGACGATGACTCGGAGCTCGATTCGGCACTCACCGACGACTCCATCAACTGGCAACAGCTGTTCAACCCCCTCACATATTTGCGGGCTATTTCCTGGTTCTTCAGCGCCGCCATGGAGAGTGTCGTCAACCTCTTCTCCGGCCTTTTCACGGATTCCTTACGGGACCGGTTGATGCGTATTGGTGAGGTTTTGGTTTACACCGTCAGTGGCTTCTCTTTCGTCCTGCTGGCCGTCGTCTTATCCAGCATTGCCATTGCCAATCTGCCCAGCTTCGAAGAAGCGCCTTCAGTTTCCGTCCCTTCGGTCCCCGTGCCAAGTTTTCCGGGTTTTGGAGACATTGCCTCTCAGATTGGACGCTTCATTCCATCCGTTCCTTGGTCCTCACGAAGCGCATGGGATGATTTCCCCGGACTTGACGAGCTGCGAGGCGACCAGTATGCCGAGTTTCAGGATCTGATCAACCAGGTACTACGAGACCTCCGCCTGATGAAAGGTGCTGGGAAGCTCCACGAGTCGTCAATCGAGAAGCTCAATGCGATCGTTCCAAAAATGGTGCACATGACTCTCAAGGACGGAAAGCCTGTCGTCACACAAGATTTCTGGCATGCCATTCGGGATCTGATCGAGAAGGACGGCAGCTTCCCCATGCTGAACAAGGGCAGAAGCGGACATTACGAACCATCGGCGGAGAAGCAGTGGAAAGACATCGCAGCCTGGCTGGCGGGTCGTCCAGAAATCGCCTCCAAGATCAACGAGGCGAACGACGGACTGGCCAAGAAGCTGCCGCACATGTGGGAGGCTTGGGCAACGGACAACCAGCGCAAGGTTGAGCAAACCCTCCGCCCAATACTGGACAAGATGAAGATCACTGGTTCTCTCTCGGACAAGGACATCGACAAGCGCCTTGATCAGCTTGTTAAAAAGCACGTGGGGAGCAACAAGAGCGGCAGCACAATCGTGACTCGGGACTACTTCCTCCAGTACCTGAAGAACGAGTTTGCCAACCATCGAGCGGAGATGATGGCCGAAATCAGTGAGCTGCAGCCCAGGCTGGAACAGCTCATTCGCGACTCGGTCGATCTGGCCAAGAAGGACGACTCTTCGAGCATGACACGGACGGAGGTTACCAAGCTGGTTGACAGCATGGTGCGCAACGCCATTGCCGATCTCAACCTGGAGGCCATGGCCAAGGGCAGGATCCGTGCGCACTGGGATTCGGAGCTCAAGAATCAACTCAACTACTTTGGAGTGGGCGCCGGCGCCATCATCGATCCCTCCCAAACCTCGACAACGTTCAAGCCCGACGCCAAACATCTCAACGACAAGGGCCTCAAGGGAGCTCAACCGTACGCACCCATCGAGGCTCTTCTCCCGTGGCATGACGATGGCGACTGTTGGTGCGCCGCTCGCGAGGTCAACAAACGCGGCAACCCGCATGGTGCGAAGCTGAGCGTCATCATGGCCCACTCGATCATCCCGCAGCATATCGTGATTGAGCACATTCTGCCCGGTGCCACGACAAATCCCGGGGCACGGCCACGCCAGATCGAGGTGTACATCAAGGTCGAAGACAGGGCTGTGAGAGAGCGTCTGCTGGACTTTGCCGCTGCTCACTTGGTCGAAGACGAGTCGGACTGGAACCACACGCCCGCGGACTTGCCTCCGCAGTTTGTCAAGGTCACGCAGTTCACCTACGAGGGCGCGGAACTCCACGACGGCGTCCACGTTCACCGTCTCAGCAACGAACTGATGGCCCTCAACGCGGAGACGGACCAGGTGATTGTTCGGGCCGTAAGCAATTACGGTGCTCCCAATCACACTTGTTTCTATCGCATTCGCCTCTTTGGACATAAAGTAGGCAATTAGTGGAACCAAACAACACTGGGAGAGGGAGAAGAAGACGAGAACTACTTTCAGCATTCGGCGGCGTCACAGGAGCGTTTGGTTTGATACGATCTCATCTTGAATTTTGATGGTTTTCTTTTTCCTTTCATCGTCTCGGTCTCGTTTATTGGTTGGGAAAGCATTGCTTTCACTTGTCTTCTTCTTTTTTGAGAGCCAGGCGCACGCGTAGATTAGGTTCGGATATGTGTACGGATTTGGGCAGATGAGAGCTTCGCGACGAAACAAAGGAAATACCCCCCCTATTTTCGCTTTTCCCTTGCGCATACTCAACGCAGCACGGAAAGAGCAGGTGGTGGGCATTGTGACTTTTCTTTCTCTCTTTTTACGTATCTTGAAATGAGAAACAACGGAAATACCGATTCGGCCCCCTTGGGGTTTGGTTGCTGTATCTTGTGCATGTGCTGCTTTGTCTGTCGGTTGGACTGTTCTCGTCTTTTCTTTGTGATGGCTTATAGGTAGGAAGCTGTTGTCTGAGTGCATTACATTGCGGACGGGACATGTGATCATGTTTCAATATACTGGCGGCGTACATTGGGAGACGTGGTGGAGAAAGGGGATGTCGTTTTGAGCCCGAGACTGGATATTCCACAGCGTTGTGACTGTTTATACAAATTCTTGAGAACTCTAAACTGCAAAGTATCACCATGCTCTGAATTATACCTCCGCAATACATGTATACAAACAACAACAATATCAACCAAAATTCCAACCAGGGTCCCCTCAACCATCCAGCAAACCCGCAGCCAAAGCCTCCAAATCCTCCAGCGTCTCCGGCTCCTGATCCACCTCGAAGACTTTCCCTCCCTTCTTCTTCTTCTTCTTCCCGTCCTTGCTCTTCTCCTTCTTCTTCGCCCCTTCGTCCTCCTCCTCCACGTCGGAATCGTCCTGGAACCACTTCTTGGGCTTCTTGCGCGGCGGCTCCGCATCGGAATCGTGCTCGTTGTCCTCGCCAGCAATAGGCAGGGAACGCAACAACGCCAACGGATCCTCTCCTCCATCGCCCCCATCCACGCCACCAAGCTGCGCATCGCCTCCACCAGCAGCAGTAGCAGCAGCGAGCTCCGCCGCCTCCCTCGCCTTCCTCTTCTCCTTCTTCTCCCGCTTGCGCTGCTTCGCGAGCATCTTGTCGTCCAAGTCCGCCTCCTTGACCCTGACCGCCTCCGTGTCGAGGAACTTGCGCCGCTGCTCCTCCGCGGGGCCCTGCTGCTTGAAGTCTTCCTCGTTCTGCAGCTCGTACACCTCGTGCGCGTTGCCGTCGTCGTCAAAGACGAGCTTGGAGCCGTTGCCGAGGAATTTCGCCATCTTCTTCTTCGACTGCAGGGCCTTTTCGCGGCGCTTCGAGTCGACGACGTAGAGGTCGTTGCCGCCGAGGGGTATGACCTTGGCGTTGTTGGGGGGCGCCTTGCCGGCGATTTGGTCGAGGTCCTCGTCGTTGAGCCGCCTCTTGACGGCCAGGAAGTCGTCGTCTTCGTCGTCGTCGCCCTTGGCCGCGTCGCCTCCGTCCAGGACAAGCTTGGAGTAGTGGCTTGACAAGACGTCCTGGTTCGTTCGCTCAAACATCTTGTCGTATTTGGTCCGCACCTCTGGCTTCTTCTTTTCCTTCTTCCTCTTGTCGTACTCTCCGTCCAGGTCCATGTCTGATTCTGAGTCGCTCGACATGGCTTGGCGGGGCGCGTTCTTTATCCTCTTGATGTCTTCGCCCTTTTGGAATTTGATCTGCGGCGTTCCGGGCAGGCCGAGGCTCGCTGCGTAGGCGTCCCAGTCGTGCGCGTCAAACTTGAAAACCTCCTTGTCCTTCTGCAGGTGGATGGATCTTGTATAACTGATGAACGCCTTCTGTCCCAGATACTTCAAGTCGGGGAACTTGAAGCACATGTCTTGCAGGTTGTTCTTGATGCTCTTCTTCTTCTTCTCCTTGACGTGTACTTTCTGTATGGGGATCTTCTTGTGTTCTAGTCGCTTGATCATTCCCTCTTCTTCGCTGGGATCGAGGAAGAGAACGGCACGGCCATTGCTCTGGAATCGGGCTGTTCGTCCTACTCGGTGAATATACGTATCAGCATCCTCGGGACAGTCGACCTGAATGACCCAGTCAACAGCAGGGAAATCGATTCCTCGCGCGACCACGTCAGTCGCAAACAGACACGATGTCTTTGCGGCGGTGAATCTGTTTGTGATTTCCAGTCGCGCCACTTGCTTCTGGCGGCCGTGCAGATGCAGTAGCGGGATACCGGGCTGGAGATGTCGAAAGCTTTCGTAGACGAACCGGACTTGCTTGCCGGAGCTGAGGAAGACGATGATCTTGCTCTTGACGTTCGCCTTGATGAAGCCGTATAATGTGTCGAGTTTCTCGGGGAGCGGGGTGACAATGTAGTGTTGTTGAAGGGTGGTGGGTGTAGCTGTTGAGGCGTCTTGGTGCACGGAGACGTATTCGGGGTCCTTGAGGCTGAGTCGGGCGAGATCAGAGACCTTTTTGCTCTGCGTCGCACTGAACATGAGCGTCTGGCGCGTCTTGGGCAGATGCTCAACCAGCGCATCGACCGCAGATTGGAATCCCAGGTCCATGATTCGGTCCGCCTCATCCAACACCAGAATCTGCAAGTTGTTCGCGTCGAATCCGGCCGTCTGGTCCAGGTGCTGCAGCATCCGTCCCGGCGTGCAGACAAGGATATTCATTCGAATCAGCCGCTCGGCCTCTTCCTTTAGACTCTTGCCACCAATCACCAGACCTGCTGAAAAGGCGTGGTGTCGTCCGATCTTGCGCAGCACTTCGAAAATTTGCACCGCCAGCTCTCGAGTGGGGGACAGGATCAGAGCGCCCAGGCCGTCGAATTCTGTCCATTGTTCGCGATAGAGCTTCTCGAGCACCGGTACCAGGAAAGCCAATGTCTTTCCGCTGCCCGTCTTCGCCGCGCCGAGGATGTCCTTGCCCTGCAATGCCAGCGGGATCGCTTGTTCCTGGATCTCGGTCATGTTCGTGTAGTGGGACGCATGAAGGCCTGATGCCGTCGCGGGTGAGATCGCAGAAGACAAGTCGGCAAACGTCTTTAACTTGCCAGACTTGGGGTCCTAGAAAGAATCATGGTTAGCCATCAGGTCAACAAGCATGAACAAGCTTGCGTTCCGTTCCACTCACCAGCCCGGCAATGGCCTCCTGGAGCTTGTGCAAGTCCTCATGCTCGCGCTTCCTCTTCTGCTTCTTGAGTTCTGTCTTGTTCGGTTTATGCGGCGGCTTCTGCTTCCCAGCAGTTCGTGCAGGCATCTCGACTTCGGGCGCAGGCGCTGGAACGAATGTGGATTTTGTCGAGGGTTGAGGTCAGGATTCTGCTTCATCGAGCATCGTCGCATGCTATTGCATGGGAAACTTTTTAATCGGGGCATTGTTATCTTATCGATAAGAAATAATCCAACGATTGTAGGGTAGGCAGTTGGGCGGCGACGGCGAAACCTGTGAGCTCCACGTCTAGAAATGTCTTATAAAGCTTCAATCATGAGCAGCTCTTGGGGTCTCTATGTAATTCTGTCTCCTGTTCAAATCACTCGTGTCTGCATCCATTTATGATTCAACAATGCACCAAATCAATGCACAGGATCAACTTGCAAGAATGGTGTTAATGTTGACAAATACCCATGGCCATTTGAAGACACGTTCCAAAAGCGACTACACCAAGAGACAGAACGCCCCCTTGCGGAAGAATTCTAGTTCTTGCTAATGGAAGTATTCACGACGATAAGCTTGAAAATATTCGAAGTTGGTAGTGTGCTTTTCCCCCTTCTATTTCAACACTCTACCAACCTGTGATATACATAACATCCAGGACAAACGGACAAGAACAACAATCTCGCCTACTAAGTAGACACCATCCCTCCAGCCACAACCCCTGCGCAGCAAAAAGGAAGCATTACAGACTCTTTCAACGAAAAGAGGCTGGCATCACATACCGCCAAAAAAGTCGAAAAAGAAAAGGACCGAACGCGGATCGAACGCGTGACCTAGAGATCTGCAATCTCTCGCTCTACCACTGAGCTATCGATCCTTGAGTGGGCGCAAATTTATTTGCCCTTATAAAGGCATCAAGATGAGACACGGGACAAAAAACATAACAGCAAAAAGTGCAAAAAAAGGGAAAAAGAAAGGACCGAACGCGGATCGAACGCGTGACCTAGAGATCTGCAATCTCTCGCTCTACCACTGAGCTATCGATCCTTAGGTGATATAGCGCCGATTATTATTAGCTTATATAGCATCCACGCGGCCAGATGCTTATTGCTGGCTTTCGTCACAGAGAGAGGACTTCAACCTTCTTCTTTACACCATGCAAACAAACTGCTTCACGTCGTTTCCTACTTGTTAATGGCATAGCAAAACAATTGGATTTGACAATGCTATAATTGCTCCAAGTAAGCTCACCCCATACACCCCCACAAAGGTGTAGATCTCGCACCCATATCTGCCATACGTGCAAATCTACTGCACCGCCAACCCGGCATATATCATGACACTCTCAATCCCGTTATCCCAGGACGCCGCCGCGAATTCGCGCTGCTCGTCAAAGTCGCAATTCTTTTTTTTAAACTGGCTAGTAACAATAGCATTAGTGGTACCTCCGCCGTAGGAAGAAATAGGCTGACATGTTATACGCAGCGCCCGACTTGATCTCGTCATCATCTATCAGTGCCATTGGCAACAGCAGAGGATTCGGCGACGACCGACTCTTTCAAGCTCTTGGATTAAACAGATGCGGGGGCGCAACTGTTTTCCCGCAGCATGGGCAGCTGAACTTTAAGCACAGCATGGAGCTCCTCGAGCCAATTGTTGATCTCGATCTCAATGGTGTCCAGGAAATTCTGTCCAAAGTCTAGAGCGGCATTAATACTGGTGTGTGATGCTGTCAGTTGTGGCGAGGATGCCATCCCATGTGGATAGGAACCTTTAGACAGCAACAACCTCCTCATCGAGGACGCCGAGCTTCTTGAAGACCCAGACAACTGCCTTGACAATGAAATTGACAGCATTCAGAATGAACGACGAGTCTTCATCGCCAGTCTGGACGAAGAACTGCACGAATCCTCCTCCTCAGTAGAGGCTGGCACTGGGAAAACTGGGTACTCCTTCTAGAAGACTGTTCTGATTTGGGCTCTCTTTTCTATTTGACATGTATTGGTGATTGTTGTTTTGTTATCTACAGTGAGGAAGCAATTCATTGTATGCTTACTTTTCATTATACTCAATATTTATCTAGGTTCCGTCGTCCAAGGAAGTGCCTTTCTATCAACGACTTGTTAACTCAACGTTCCACTTCGTCTGCTTAAAAGTGAGATACCATTCTTCAACTCAAATAGCTTATGATCTAGCTTGCATTTATAATGCAACAATGAAGGAAAGCTGGACTCGTAAAGACCTCATTCCTTCTCGTCGAACAAGGCGCATCAGTGTGTCTCAGCTGGGCAAAAAAGAGTGAAGCTTATTATACCAGAGTTTCTTTCGGTTTTTTCATAGACGCCAAGGCGGGTTGGTGGAGTGGTCTAACACGTGCGACTCAAGAGAATATCTTGATCCCTCAAAAGGATTTCGCATCTCGCAAGAGGCGTGGGTTCGAATCCCACACCCGTCAGTCTTTTTTTGCCTTTTTGCACTCTGACACTATATTTGAGAGACTGCTGGGTCAAGGTTACTAGGAAAGCAGAAGCACCAAAGAAGAAAAGGTTTGGTGTTTTGTTTTATTGCTGCGATGTGGTTACAAACTGGACCGGAACAGCTGGGTTGCCCTTCTGATTGCAGGTAGGGCAACGAACCAATAGTATTACACCGTTCCTGAAGAGATGGGGAAGCTTTGGCGAGACGGTGTTTTGTCTCCTGATGCAAAGATGAAAGTTCAGTAGTCAAAAGTTGAAATGGAGAAAATCCAGTGCAATAAACATAGATATCACCTATCATGTCTTCAGTACACCTGAGCTTGATGCTGTAGTGTCTGATTCAGCGCATCTTGCTTTGCCTGCCGGAGACTCAGGAGAGGCAACATAAGCTAGTCCTAACGCGGTAGTCGTTGATTGCCTTGGCCCTTGCATTACGCCATACCTTAAAGTTGCAGCTGCTGGCACCTCTCGCATTACTCAGCAAACAACCAAACAAGCGGCAGATGCGCAACCTGGCCACGCTCCGACTCGACACCTTCAACCACCAACAGCAGCAGCAAATCCTCAGACACGGACATCAGTACAACCTTGCCTGCATCTACGAGCGCATTGTCACCATGAGCGGCCCCATCCATGTCCAGTCCGACGGCGAGTGGCAGTCGCTGCTCTCGAAGAACTCCGTCGTGGTCGCAGATTGTACGGCACTTTGCTGGATTTGAGACGAGCCATCTTGCGACAGACTCAAGAGATGCATCACTGCTAACGAAAAACCATGACAGTCTACGCCGATTGGTGCGGTCCCTGCAAGATGATCGCGCCTCACTTCGAGCGCCTCGCCAAGGAGCACTCGCGCCCGAACAAGGTCGCCTTTGCAAAGGTCAACGTCGACAACCAGGCCAACATCGCCCGCACCAACGGCGTCACGGCCATGCCCACCTTCGTCATCTTCCACAACGGCTCGACTGTCCAGACCATCCGCGGCGCCAACCCGTCTGCCCTGACCGAGGCTGTCACAAAGGCCGTCGCGCTCGGCGACGGAGGCAAGGCCGAAGACGTCTTCAAGACTCCCGGCAGGACCCTGGGCGGCGACGGCCCCGTCCCTGGCGGCCAGCGTCACTGGAGTGTGACCGTGCTGCTCAACCTCGTCATGATGCTCGTCGGACTCTATCTGACGTCCTTATTTTCGGCACGTAACAAACAGGAAGCGTAGGGGGGAGGGAAGGGAGCAGAATTGCTGACTGGCAGGCCAGATTGATGCGTACAAGGGCGCGGAACAGTCCATGTTCAACCCGAAGAGACAGCAGCCACCGCGGGGGAAGCCGGCGGCGGCTGGAGGACCGGCGCCAGCAGGCAGTGCTCGGCCGCAGCAACAGAGGTCGGCATTCAAGACGCTAGCTGATTTGTGATTCTTATGATGTTCATGATGCGACGGAGGCGAATGAGTGGTGGTTGGTGGACGGACAAGCCGTGTTGTTTCTGTGCGTGAGCGTTTCTACAACTGCGTCAGCCAAGGTGGCATACAATGGAGATGCCTACAATGCCGTTGCCTGCTTATTATTACTATCCCATATCTCTTATGAAAAGGAGATGAACAATCTTTGAAAGGAAAGATAAAAAATGCACAACTTCCATCGTGCTGAACCGGTCTAATGGAGCTCGTCTTTGTAGTGCGCCTGTTAGCGCTGATTCGAGAATCGCATGCAGGCTTATCGACAATCGTGGCAAACACGTGACCGTGAAAGCTTGAAAAAGTTGAGAACTGCCATTATTCAGGAAGAAGAAGAGCATTTTCTCTCCTTGCAAAATTTCGGTGCCAAAATTGAAGATGCTGTCGTTGAATGGGATCAGGAATGCTTGCCCCAAGTGCAGCTACGCCTATCTCTTCACGGCGTCGAGACAGTCCAGACATGCTTCATTCTCACCGGCATCACTGACAAGATCGACTGCCCCACGCATACAAATTCAGCGAGGCTCGTCTCAACTAAACAGACGATGTTTTTCCACTTCCAAAGCTGCTCTTCAAGAGCCGTCAGATATCCCAGCAAAACAATCTGCAGAGGATCTTGAAAAGGTCGTTCGTGAGGCGAAGCAGCGCTTTCGAGACACCCTTCCAAAGGGATATCTCAGCGTGGAAGAGTATGCGCTGTACGAACGGCTCTACGGACCGCCACTGCGAGAGACGGCGCCAGAAGATGTCGGCATCCCGACGCATGCGGACATGGAAGAGGTGACACGGTTAAGCGATGAAGGGACGCTGCTGAGAGAGTTGGAAGACGGAGGCTTCGAAGAAGTCATCTACAGACTACCCTTCGCGGATGGGGAGGTAGAGGAGCCTTCAAGGGAACAGCTGTCGGCATCTGACTCTGCCGTGGAGGCAGTCGAGGAGTCATCAACTTACATCGATGCCGTCGCCAGAAACCCAAGGGAGCATGAGGCGCTGCAGAGGCTGATGCAGGATTTCAAGGCCGCTCAGAAGAAGCAAATGGAGGATGAGATTGCAGCAGCGAGGGCAGAAGCCGAAGCAGAGCAGGAGGCTTATGAGATGGAAGAGGAGGAAGTCCTCTTTGATGAGCAAGATCCTGGGACAGAGATGCAGGTGCTTTCAGGCGAGGCACGACGGTTCCATCCCTACACCCTGCAGGGCAGGTTCCACGGAAGCCCGGTCGAGATCTCACTCCCTCAAAGCTCACTCGTCACACCTATCCGGGACCTGTTGGACCGAACCCATCTGTCTCACGTCAAGGCCGCTGCCGAAGCCGCATTCGGCGGCCCAGGACTACCAACTTCACCGTCCACGCCTGAAGGGAAGAAGAACGGGCAGATGGGCGGCGTCGGCCTGCCCCCTGATCAACGACACATGACGGAGATTGAGGCCGATGCGTTCCTCGCCGGCTTCCTCCCTCCTGCTTATGCGTCGGTCACGTCGGTCTTACGAGAAGTGCGGAGGCGGTTGGGCAGCGACTGGATTCAAGAGCGGCTGAAAAGGAGTGAAAACGCAGGGTTGAGTGTCCTGGATGCCGGAGCTGGCGGAGCCGGCCTTGTGGCATGGGAGCAGATACTCAACGCAGAATGGGACCTACTACGGGAAAAGGGCGAGGTGAAGGGTTTGCAGCCTCCCGGAAGGAAAACCGTCATCACCGGCTCGGATCGTCTGCGTCACCGGCTGAAGAGCTTCCTCCACAATACAACGTTTCTGCCTCGGCTGCCTGATTACGAACACTCTGGAGAAACGCAGGGCGAGCATCTCGATGCCGGCGACAAACCGCAGCCGCGGAAAAGCTACGACCTCATCATCGCTTCTCATCTTTTCTTGAAGGAGAAGCAGGATCACTACCGCCAGGCCATCCTGAACAACCTGTGGACTCTTCTCAACAAGGACGGTGGCGTGCTTATCGTGATCGAGAAAGCCCATCCCCGAGGATTCGAAGCTGTCGCACATGTCAGAGACACGTTGCTCAAGCAATTCCTCCTGCCTCAGAACGGCGAGCCCGGCATCGCGGCGGAAGAACTGAATCCGGCATTCCATAGAGAGCGAGAAGCCGGCCACATCATCGCGCCGTGCACCAACCACGGAACGTGCCCCATGTACAAAGAGGCCGGCAAGAGCAAGGGCCGAAAAGATTACTGCTACTTCAACCAGCGCTTTACTCGGCCCACCTTCTACACCAAGATGCTGGGCAACAGCTCAAATACTCAGGGCGACGTCGAGTTCAGCTATGTGGCGATCCAGCGTGGCCACCTAAAGGCAGACCAGCGTCCCGGATGGAAGGCTACCGAGCAGGCCTTTGCGGGATACGAACATTCTCAGGAGAGCCCGGATATGCAA
Organism: Trichoderma citrinoviride; assembly: GCF_003025115.1. Lineage (NCBI taxonomy): Eukaryota > Fungi > Ascomycota > Sordariomycetes > Hypocreales > Hypocreaceae > Trichoderma > Trichoderma citrinoviride. The sequence goes on along the minus strand of NW_020194718.1, from coordinate 526,053 downwards.
ACCCTGCCGAGAATGGTTCTGCCTCCGCTGAAGCGCAAAGGCCACGTCACGCTCGACGTCTGCACGCCCGAAGGCAAGATTGAACGCTGGACGGTCCCCAAGAGCTTCAGCAAGCTCGCCTACCACGACGCCCGCAAGTCCCACTGGGGCGACCTCTGGGCTCTCGGGGCCAAGACCAAGGTCGCTCGCAGCGTGCGAGTCGGCAGCGGAGTAGACGATGGAGGGAAGCGAGCAGAGGGCGGCAAGAAGCCTCGCAAGGTCGAGATCACAATGGACGGAGGGCGGCTGTCGGCCAACGAGAAGAATGCGCGAAAGGAGCGCCGGTCGAAGGGGAAGCGCGATAGGCAGACGGATCTGATCAAGGAGATTTTGGAGGCGGAGGACCTCGAGGAGAGGGAGATTGAGAGGGAGATGGATGGAGAGGTTGAGGAGGAGCTGAGGTTCGAAGAAGAGGAGGAGCGTAAGAGGAGGTGAGAGGATATGCGCGAAAAGATATTGTATAACATTGGAGGAAACTGTACATTAGGCCCAAGCACTGGCGCATATGAGATTTTACGGCTCGTTAAAGCGTTATAGAATGACATAAAGTTTCTTGTATTGCTGCATACGTGTACAATATGGATGTTCTCCCACGACGGGTTATTTTAGGGAATCCGAGGGTGAAGGACCCTTATTTCAGCCCATCGTTTCCGTGATAGGCGGGATCTTCCCGAGCTGAAATAAAGATCTTCAGTCCCCTGTAACGGAGTAAATTAAGCATACCGGAAGCCAAGCTCACAGTTGTGCCGCCGCATAAATGCAGTAAAGTCACAAAACAAAAAACATCTCTCGCCATCATGGACGAATTAGCGACAGTAATATTATCCGTTCGATGAAAATGCAGCATCACAGCCGGCCAACAAAGCAAACCAAGAACTGCCAATATAGCCGCGTTCTTTATTTAGGCTACACTCTCAAAGACACATTATTCATTCGCCAATAGAATATCTGTATAAATAGGCACGATCTTCATTCGATAGTGATTTCCCTGATTGGGGAAGCTCCCTGCCGTGGCAAAGAAAAAGGAGGCTCGACGGTCTGGAACCTCGTCGGTCGGAAACAGCTATGCAAGACGTCCTGTCTAAGCGAGATCAAGCAACTCGACACGAAACAACCCAGCTGTCTAACATATAAACGCGTCCAACAAGTCGTAGATCAAAGCTTGTTGATGCTTCTTTTCTATACCACGTACTTGATTTTATGCGCCGTGGAAGGGAGAGTCTGGGACAACACGTTAACTTGGGGCATGTCTCTCCCTTTTGTCTGAACAGCCCCCAAGCAATCTCTCCACGTCTCAAGTTACACCCATTCTTTTCGCCCGTGTCTATCCTGTCTAGGAATGTTTGAGGAAGAGCGTCGTCGCGCCTCGCCGTGAAATTTCTTCGCAATGTTTGCCGGCCGCCCACGAGTCATCCGGAATAGCATCCTCCTGACGCTCGCCATCCTCACCATATGGCACCTCGGACTCTTATCCCGGGCGCCAACATCGGAATGGTGCCGCCTTGAGCATTTCATGAATCACGGCGCGTCTCCCGGGCAGTATCCCAAATTCAAGTCGAGCTTCGACTGGAGCAGCATCACTTTCCGCTATCCTCCAAACAACAACACCCAGCTGCCCCGTCAACGCAAACCCCTCCCCCGCATCCAGCACCAATTCAAGCCCGAATCACCAGCCGCCGCCAAGAAGCGCACCGAGAGGCTCCTCGCGGTCAGGCAAGTCTTCCAGCGGGCATGGCGAGGCTACAAGACGTTCGCCTGGAAGCAGGACGCCCTGCTCCCCATCAGCGGCGGCGCGAGGGAGCAGTTCTCGGGCTGGGCGGCGACGCTCGTCGACTCCCTGGACACGCTCTGGATCATGGGCTTGCGGGACGAGTTCGACGAGGCGGTGGCGGCGGTGGCGGAGATTGACTTTGGCTCTTCGACGAGCAGCCGCGTCAACATCTTTGAGACCAACATTCGCTATCTCGGGGGCCTGCTGGCGGCGTACGATCTCAGCGGCAGGGAGCTGCTGCTGGACAAGGCCGTCGAGCTGGGGGACCTCATCTATGCCGGCTTCAACACGAAGAACGGCATGCCTGTCGACTTCCTCAACTTTTACTCTGCCCAGTCGGGAGAAGGGCTGCTCGTCGAAGGCTCCGTCGTGTCAGCGTCGCCGGGCACGCTGTCCCTCGAGCTGGCGCACCTGTCCCAGGTCACGGGCGACCCGAAATACTACAGCGCCGTGTCGCAGGTCATGGACGTCTTCTACCAGGGCCAGAACAAGACGAGCCTTCCGGGGGTCTGGCCGATGAATGTCCACATGAAGGCCAAGGATGTCGTCAGCGGCAGCGCTTTCACGCTCGGCGGCTGCGCAGACTCGCTGTATGAGTATCTGCCCAAGATGCATCAGCTGCTGGGCGGCGGCGAGCCCCAGTACGAGACCATGTCCAGGACGTTTCTGCAGGCGGCGGATCGACACTTTCTGTTCCGTCCCATGCTGCCGGAGGAGGAGGACGACGACGACGACATCCTCATGCCCGGAAACGTCAACATCAACGATGGAGGAGAGCCGGTGCTGGATCCCGAGACAGAGCACCTGGCCTGTTTCGTGGGGGGCATGTTTGGCCTGGCAGGCAAACTCTTTGGCCGGACGGACGATGTCGACACCGGCATCAAACTGACCAACGGCTGCGTCTACGCGTACCGGGCCTTCCCCACCGGCATGATGCCCGAGAGGCTCGATATGGCACCGTGCAGGAACCGCTCTCACTGCCCTTGGGATGAGGAATACTGGCTGCAGGAGCGTGACAAGAGGCCGGAGTGGGAACCCCATCTACCCAAGGGCTTCACCAGTGCCAAGGACCCACGATATCTTCTGAGACCAGAGGCCATTGAGAGCGTCTTTTACTCGTACCGGATCACAGGACGGCGAGAATTCCAAGACGCTGCGTGGGACATGTTTACTGCTGTTGACAAGGGGACCAGGACGCAGTATGCGAATGCCGCAGTGCTGGACGTCACGACAGCGGCTGAGGAGCTGCCTCAGGAGGACTATATGGAGGTGAGCAATATTTCTTTCTAAAGAAATCTCTTTTTTTCTCCTTCTGTAGACTGACAGCGGCCCCATCTTGCTGGCATATAGAGCTTCTGGCTCGCTGAGACGTTGAAATACTTTTACCTTGTGTTTACGACGCCGGATATCATCAGCTTGGACGACTATGTGCTCAATACCGAGGCTCACCCATTCAAGCTTACGGGATGAATTGGGCAAAAGGACGTACACTAAACAGTATGAGACCTTGGCTATCTCCCGTCAGCGCCAACAAGCAGAATAATACATGACACTGACGCTTGTAATCATACAGGCGGGCTTACATGTACTTGTATGTCTTCCTCAACGCAATCAAGTGTCATGGATACTACTGCAGCCATGTGAAAACACCTTGTGGTGGAGGCCTACTCGGTTATGGAGGAGTTTCCGGTGGCCAATCAATCGACTTGCGAGCGACGATCAATGATATCTAAGTTGCGAGAATCAAACACGCCAATCAATACTTGATCGAGTTACACAGGCGGATTTCTGGTTTATCTGCCGACTTTGTACTTAGTTGCAATAGCAGGCTCGTCAACAGGGATCATAAAGTCTGAAGTTGCGAGTCCTTTTGGGCCTCGAGATAATCGAGCAACAGGGCGCGCCAACCTCAATGGAGTTCCTTTTTGGCAGTTTCATTATTGGATCAGACAGAAGTTAGCTGAGATACAGTAGGTACCTCATGTTGGTACAGCTCACGGGTGGCCAATTGACAATGTTCAGCGTCTCTCCGATCCTGCAGTAGTTGGGAGAGAGCTCTCCTTGGGCAGATGTGTGAGCAATTGCTCAAAATTCGGGCCGTTTAGGACCTCCAGATCAGCAAAGTTGTTGACGACGGTTTTGGAAGGCCGTCTTCCAGTGTTGATATCTGCACACGGGAGCTTCTCGAAAAGCCTGGATTGGCTGGATCGAGTAAGATCGAGAGAGCTTTGAGAAAGCAGAACAACACAAAAGGCCTCGGAAATAGCACGATTGAAGCAAGCTCGTCTACGCCATCTCCACACACCTTCACGATTTGTCTCGATGCCATGGTCCGTGACGATTAGGTGCATGCGGAGCTCCTCCTTGTGCCAATTGCTCGCAGAAAAGGTAGAAAAGCATCATTCCAGGCAGAAGATACTCACAGACGAGAATAAAAGCTATGCCCTATATGACAACAGCTCGACCGGTTAAAAACAGACGAGGAGTTTCTGGTCGTTAGAGCCGTTTAAGCGCTCTCAGACGAGATGCCGGACGTCGTCCTCGGTACGCCTGATTGGGTTTTGGAGCTTCCTCCCGAATGCTCATTGCAAGTTCAGTGACGACAGAACGCATCATCCGGCGAAGCATTTCGCTGGCGGAGGGAGTTTTCTCTGCTGTCCAAGTAAGAAAATTCGCTGACGAGGAGGCGTATAAGATGTCCCATGTACTACCGAGTACTGGACGGTGAAGCCTGGTGATGATACCGGCATGGAGGCCACGCTCACTTCGTGCTCGCTGTGCTCTTTCTTCTTGATTGCGTTTGTGTCCATCCCGCGATTTCAGCAAATCGCCTTTGTAGTTAGTTGACTTGACACGTCACTGCACATCGCCGTTCTATAGCACGCCATTGCTAACGTCTCGAATCCTTTGAAAAGATTGGAGTATAGGTACTCCGTAGTATCATAGAAACATTTTTGGTTGACGCTGTCGTGCCAAGTAGAACGCATGTGTCTCTATCCCCTTTCGTCAATGATAAGTGGACCATTGCCTCCTGCTTCTATGCCCCTCCCATAGGGATTCTCGGTTTCCGGGTCCGGGCAGGCAGGTTAGGGGGTGGGCATGGCATAGACTCCGTCAGACACCGAGCAGCAGCCCTTTCGCTGTCTCCAGCAAATCCAGCTTACCAGAACCGCCGGCAGACTGGCAGCTCTAGTCAGTCTATCGAATCGAACATCGTCCGTCTCTGAATTTTCGACGAGTTGGTAGCGCGTGCCTGATTGTATGGCTTGTGCGACGGCATACCTAGTACGAAGTACCAACAGCAGTATCCAGGTTCCAATGCCGCAGAGCTGGAATTCTCCCTCTCTCATCCCGCACGGGCTGACGTCAGGGCGAAGGCGCTTTTGCTCGTTGCGCAGACTGTGTCCATGCTGTTGTTCGAAGGCGAATGTCACGGTGTCAATCTGCCTGGAACACCAAGTTCCAGCGGCCGGAGCTTTAGGTTCGAACTGTGTGGAGAGCTGCTTGCGCCGAAGCCACTCACAGCGGCTGCTGGGTCATACTCATATGCACCACAGCAGCCTCTTCTGGGCGATTCTTGCTGCCCATCAATTGAAGACGTCACAAAACTGTTACTGCGCACGGAGGCAAGAAACTCAAAGCCGCAGCGAATTGGCCAATCAGCGTAGGCGCAACACCCGGGCGCAGATGGTGATCTCGAGGGGTTTGGGCTGGTGACGTAGCCGGCATGAGTCGGCTGTGGCTGGTGGGTACGGCTATACAAGGCCATATGGGCCAAGCGTCTGTGGCGGTGCAAGCTGCTTGTGCCAGCGCTCTTTAACAGTCGTGATGCCGCCAATCTTGTTTGCTGCACGGCACACGGCTCGCTGATGCAGGTACTCATCGAAGGGAAATCATTTGTGAATTTACCAAGACGATTCATATAGACGAATCCAAATCGCTGCAATGAGACAGCAGAACGAGTTGCAGTTGATGGTGACCACGAGAGCCCACCAGAGCCTCTCACTCCCCATCCATCTCGACATCGCACAATGCCGAATACCTGGATCGCCACACGGGTGCACCAGTTGGAGGAGATGGAAGCAGGCAGTTTTCGCTAACCCAGATCAAAATGGGGCCCGTTCCTGGGCCAAACAAGTGCGACTGCAAACGCCAAAACTAGGCAGAGCTGCGTCCCCCGTTTGCCGGCGTCTGACGACAGCGAGAGGAAGGGTTGCACATGTACCGCCTCCATACGGAGTACACGCCGCCAGTTAATGGTACATGAACTAGTGGTGGAGCTTGGCCATGAGCAATCCGAGAAAGAAGCAGGTTTGCGTGTTTCCCCATTGAAAGGTTCTCCAGATCCGGTAGTACCTGTATATAAATGATCGCCATCTCTGTGCCGGAGCTATTCTCCCCACCTGATATTCATCCATCACACACGGGACGATACACGTGTCTACCTACCTTAGTAGTGGTCAACCAAGCACCATTCACTCATCTCACAGCGTCCATTACCTTCCCCAGTACATATTACTCGACGGTCTCCAACAGACACCGATAGTACCTACGCAGGACGTTCTCTTTTCAGCCCTTTGCTCTGTCCATGTCCCGGAGCATCTCATCTGCATCCTCGATATAACAACACCAGACCTCTCCAGGCCACGACGTTCGTACACATATCCGAGGCCGGAAACAGATTTGCTTCAACCGGCACTGCCGTTTGTCAATACATCTATCTCAAACGGACTCTGCCCGCATTGGAACCTCCGGCGCAAGTCTACAAGTACAATCCAAGCATCCCAAGAAACAACGCGCAATATGGACTCCCACAATGTCATGGCCGCTCTCATCGACCCGCGGCTCCAGATGATGGACCCTGGAACCACCGCTGGAAACATGCACTATCCCCTGCCAACATCGTTCGGCTCGTGGAGCTCTTTGTTCGAGGACTTTCCACCGCTCGTGCAGGACATGGGCATGATGGAAACCGAGTTCCAGAGCGATTCAGCCTCTCTCGTGTCTCCCTTGCGCAAGACTGAACACGACTTCGGCTCCCCACTGTCCCCATTGGAAGACATCCTCGACATGGACGAATCGCCCGGAAACACGTCCATTTTCGCAGGACTCTCCGAGGGCGGCACCAGCGGCACAGAAAAGAAGGCGCCAAAGACCACAACAAACACTAAGGGTAGAAAGGGTCGCCGACGCCGCTGCAGCGAGACAGAAAAGAGGGACATGATCAAGCAGCGCAACCGGGTCGCCGCCTCAAAGTGCCGGCAGAAGAAGAAGGAAAAGGTCGACGAGCTCAAGGAGATAAAGGCGGCCCTCGAGGCGCGCAACACCGACCTCCACCTCGAGTACCAGCGCCTCCGCCAGGAGCTCGGCCAGGTCAAGAGCCATCTGATCCACCACACCGACTGCAACGACCCCAACATTGACCGCTGGGTCGAGAGCGAGGCCAAGGGCTACGTGCAGAAGCTCGTGCGCAACAGCGAGCAGCGGCGCCTGAACAGCATCGGCAGCGTCAGTAGCATCGGCAGCAGCGATAGCGTCGTAGACGGCATTCGCATGCACTCTCTCCAGACGACGGTGATGCCTTCGGAAGATGCGTACATGGGATGATAGGCGGCCGTCTTTCATGTCATGTTTTCATGTTCTTCTTGTTTCTCTTTATTTTTATTTTTTTGGGGCATCAAAAAGTTACCCGGCGCGCACTGTCCCTTACTCCAGGCATGGAGCAGGCGAAGGAACAACCATAAGCATTTAATGACGATATCTGAGTCGTTCTCCAAAGGGAACGCAATCATTTCTCCTTCTTTTCTCCACCAAGCACATATAACACATGTGGTGGGAAAACACACTGCATGGATGGTGAGTACGCCCCTGCTAACCCTTTCCCAACTTTTGGATAGTATTGAGAGCTGTAAAGATCTAACGCGAGTCACAGGTTCGACTTTTAATATTCCATGACCTTTTTATCTTTAGTGCGAAGCGAAGTGATTCTTTACGAAGAATACTTTACTCGACCCAGAGCGACATCTCTGGAGACATGCCTCGGATTTGCCTGTGCTCTGAATGCGCACAGAGCATTGAGAGCAAGCATTACCGCCGCGTTTACGGCCATCCGCTGTTATCGGGATGATGTAAAAGCTGTGCTTCATCCAAGGATAAACTCCATAGGACAGAGGCGGGATCTCTCGGGCAAAGCCGTCCCAAGGGGGCATGTCTCAAGGGACATATAGAGTGGCGAGGGCTATGCGTCTATCACGGCTGTGCCGACAGTCAAGCGGATGCTGGTTGACTGCTAAATCGCGGTGCGATGGAACGATGAAAAGCGGTGTTTTTGAGAAGTAGGCGAACACAGGATACAGAAAGGGTTCCGAGGGGAGCAACAGACATGGAAGGACATGATGCATAGGGTTGAAGATGAGCATCTGCAACAGGAAGCGTGACTTGCCTGGTACCATGTCAGGAACAGGAAAGGATGGCTTCCATGTAAATACGACCAAGCTGACTGGATGAAAAGCTCGTCAGGTAATCAGCCCAGGTTACCGAGACGGTTTGAGACAGACGTACATCAAGACCTCGTGGCTGTTACACTCCTGGCCCGTTTATACTGATTGAAGTCCGTTCTTGATTATTCTGATGGGCGACATCCTATCCCTTAACACAGTTCTTCTCTTCCATTCTTCTCTACCGCAGACTGGCTCTAAGGAAGAGGTTTTAAACAAGTGTAACGGGGCCCGCGAGCCCGTGGCCATAGGCCTTCTAAGCTGTTGTAAGGGGCAGTGCCTAGCATGTGTTGCTAGCACTGACGGATCTTTTGGTCTATTGGCGCAGTGGTGCACCCCTTCACACTATTACAACAAGCAATATTTATCATTAAAATAAAATACTACTATTTAATTAATACTAGATCTCTATAAAATACATCTATTTATTACTATATAAATCTGTCTCTGTCGAATGTATTTCAATCTATAGCACTTCAATTTAATAGATCTAAGCCTAATAGAGCCGGTTTCTTGGCTAGATCAGAGTAGCTTGGTGTCTAGCTGGTTAATGCGGCGCCATCACGTCAGAGCGCGACCTCATTCCTACTCTAACCAGGACACTGAGGTGTAGGTATGATGTTTATTCAAATGTCCTGTGCCGTTGTCTCCTGACGACGCCACGTCTGTCGCAAATGACGGATCAGGCGAAAATCATCGACGAAAACCCTATCGGACGTGGCCTCGATGCATTTCGCGCCTCCTTCCGGTCGCTTTGCAAAGATAGAAGCCTGGATGGCCAGCCAGGCGCGTTAAATCAGCTTCGAGATCTCACCCCTCGACCTCCTCGTCGCACTGCAAGCCCTTCGAGCATCCCGTCTGCTTCCTGCGCGGGGGAACGGCGAAAAATTATTATTATTATTATTATTAATTTTTTTTTTCTTTTCTTTTTTTTTTTTGTCGACTTATCGAGACTTATCTCATCGGTCAACTCCAGCGAAGTCGACTTTCAACCTAGACTTTCCCTGAATCAAGCATTTGTTAACTATCGCCCTTCTTAACAATACTCCAGATGGTCGTAGGTACTTGTGCCAGGTGAACTGAAGAGCAACCCGTCAGCCGACATCGTATCCAGAACATGGCGTGATCTAGCGAGGTATGTCAGGGAGGTCCTTGCGGCTCAGGACACACGTCGCTTTGTCCTAGGCTTCACACTCTGCGGGTTCTGATGAGAATCTAGGAATTTGACCCGTCTTGGAGGGATCGCATCATAACAATTTGACATCAATAAGGACGGACTGCAGTTTGTGTCCACGATTATTGGATTCCTTTGGATGGACGAGGAGCATCTAGGCTTTGACCCGACTATCACTACCGAGGCCGGCCGACGGATTCTCCGGATTCAACGAAACGGAGTGACTTATTCTTGACAAGCTGATGCAACGTGCACCTGTATCTCCGGTCGGGCGACCACCTGCTGGAGGGCCATTCGTGAAGACGACCCACAAACGCCGCTTGTTGTCAAGGATTCGTGGCAGTATATTGAGCGCGAGGAAGAGGGCGGGCTGCTCCAAAAGGCTACTAAGAAAGGGGTGGTGAGTGTGGCTCGGTACTATCATCACGAGACTTTCCATGGCCCGTTTTAAATCTACGATATTATGACCAATGTTCGAGGTGACCTGAACGTCACAGAGGCAATCAACTTTCAAGCCAGGAGATCCTCGATTCTGGTGCAGCAGGTACCAAAATAGGCAGAGGCAGAAGCAGAAGCAGAAGCAGAAGCATTACTGGTCTCAGGCGAATCGTTGAGCCAGATCGGTGCGCCTATACCGCCCAGCAAGCGATCCTGCTCAACGACGTCCACCAAGCTAAGCAAGGAGCCGCTGTCAATTCGAGTGCATGGGCGTGTCATCATTCACGATGACTGAAAGCCTATCTATAGGGAAAGCTCGCAGTCAGCTCTTCTGGCGGCGCTCGCAGGCTGCATTGAGGGACACGAGTCTCTGCACAAGGCTGGGTTCCTGTACAGAGACATATCTATCAACAACTTAATGACCAATAAGGACAAGGGCAATCCCTCCTGGCCGTCATTCCTAATTAACCTTAATCTCGCTATTAGAGAGCAGCATGACAGTGCTTCTAGAGCAAAGAGCAAGACTGGCACGAGGGCCTTCATGGCTATCGGAGCTCTGTTAGGAGAGCAATATTCGTTCATGCACGATCTGGAGTTGTCCTTCTAGCTTTCTGTTCTGGATGTGCGTACATTGCGAGGGGCCAGACAAAAGTCGAGTTGCGCCGGATTTTGACAAGTGGAATTACGCGGGACTGAGGAGCTGGCAAAACTGAAGCTAGGGACTCTAACGGATGAGGCTGCTTTCCTCAAGACGATGGGCGATCACTTCACGCCGTGATGTTGGCTGCGAACTGCCGTTCTCCCACATGGCAATAGATAGAAGCAAGAGAACGAGAGTCTCTACCTGACAATAAGAACAATACTCCAGCTGGAAAGATGGGAGTATCGGCAAGTATATAAGCATGGGGTCCCTGGCAAGGTGTGCCTACGCCAAGGTGTAACCGCTGGGACACTGCGCAGACTGCAGAGCAACGCTTGTCGTGACTCGGGCCGCCCAGCTGACTACATCGACACTCAGAGCACTCTTTGAACCCAGCATGAAAGCGTTCCAAGGATTGGAGCCGGTGGCCTTTCCATTCCACACGGAAGCATGGCTGAAGAGCGCCAAACTGTCCAGTCGGTTGCCTCGCTTCTGACAGCGACCAATCAGGGCTCAGCATTATGCACTGCTTTCACAATCATGCAGTCGTCTACACCAGTCGGTCAATGTCGTCCTGATGTATCAGTCTGGCCGCTCGTCAGCTGATCAGCCCGGATGACATGTTCCGTTCCACCATTCGTTGTCGGGCTGGCTGACTTCACCTGGCCAGTCGAAGTCAAGGGGCTTTGCGGCCTTCTGAGGACCCCATCAAACGACGCGGTGGTGTAGATCTGGGAAGGTTTCCTTTTCATAATACTCCTCGGCTTGCTTCAAGTGATATCAAAGTATCCGTTGCCGGCGATTGAGCGAACGCGGGCATTTAACATATAGCTCATCACTACTGGCAGATACTACAAAGGTGTGGCTAACCAGCATCCTAACTTGGTTATCCAGCATCTCAAGGTTATATATAGATGTAGAGCGAAAAGCCAGTCTCCATATACTCTTTCTACAAGGAATGAAACCATATAACAAGTCGATAAGAACATAGCGATAGCAGCAGGCAATAGAAGCCTTCTTAATAATATCAAAAAGTAGCAGTAGGAATAGACATGGATGTGCTAGGATGCTGGATACCTTGCCACTCCCTTTATAATGATACCAGTTACTAGCTGGAGGCTAATGCAAGGTGTTTAACATAGGCCAAGCTGGTGAATAGATATCAATCTGTCAAATGGCCGGTGATTGATGGATATAAAGGGATGTTGCGCTGTGATTAGGGGCATCGTGAAGCTCCACCGTTCAGAGTCTCCTCTTCTCCATTCTTACTATAAGCACGTCGTACTTGTCTTGTGATGGATATTCAGGATTTGGGGATTGTGAAATAAGCAAAGTATAGGCTTTTGTATGACCTGTGGCTTGCCTGGCCCGTAGGGCATGAAATGAGCATGAGCATGACGACAAGTTGCCTCGGAGATGTCTATATTGGATATCAAGGCTCACCGTCTGTCAATCCGATAAGCAGCACTGCCCAAACAAGATGCCGGAGATGTCTTTTGTTAGTATATATGTAGACGCTGGCAGTCATGTACATCTGTTTATCTGCATGTGATAAGCACCCTACGCAGAATGAATGCCTCGGAGATGCTTCATCTCCCCTCACGCTTCAAACAGTCACCAAACGATAATAATAAAAAAAGTGTTCGCAAACCATTCTTGGGCTTATCTTTCCGATAGCGGCCCCACATGTGGGAAATGGCGTCAACTTGGTGGCAGATTGATCATTTCTCCAGCTTCAAACAAGGTAATCACACAACCAGCCATTGGAGAAGCGCGAATATTCGATTGGGAAGATCCAGGATATGGGGCTATTTCTAATGCCTCCATTGGTTCCTAATGAGGAACTGAAAAAGGGCTCGTCGGGTGTTCGGCGTTGGGGCTTCGGGCTGTCGGGAGGGACCCTGACTGGTGAGACTCAGTTGATGTGGATTTAATTGCTATTTATTGAAACGACTTAAAATCGAGGCGTCTTGTACACGAGGTCAGCTCTCTTTCTTTCTTTCTTCTTGGTAACCTGTCTATCGTCATGAAAATATCAATGAATATACCATGAACTCATAAAACAAGTCGAAGAAGAATACAAACCTAATCTCAAACTCTTATCCCCCACATCATCTACACTACAGTCTTTTTTTTTCTTCAGCATCCGGATCTCGGGCCCTCCCCGACATCCCGCCAATATCCAACGCCCTCCTCCAAATGGCAGCGCCCTCACTTATCGACGCCAGCATCAACAACTCGATGCTGGCAGGCCTCAACTGCACAGACAACATCCACCTCGTCGTCGGCACAAACCCCCTGGCCGCCGCCCGATGCGCGCAGTCTCTCGCCGCCGGGGCGCATCCCGTCGTCGTTGCGCCACAGACGGCTGAGCTGCACTACGGCCTGCAGCGCAGGATCGACGACGGCAGCGTCAAGTGGGTGCGCGAGGCGTTTGCGGACGAGCACCTGTTCACTCTGGGCAGAGAAGAGGTGGGAGGCGTCGTTGATGCCGTGTTCGTGACGGCCGGGGGGCCATTACGAGAAGAGCTGGGTGAGTAAAAAATACATCTTCTATAAGACTCGATATCAAGATATATATATCCACAAGTATACTAAACATTCATCCTCAGGCCCTCACATCTCCTCCCTCTGCAAGCGCAACCGCATCCCCGTCAACGTCGTTGACGCCCCCCATCTCTGCACCTTCTCCCTCCTCTCCGTCCACTCCGACGGGCCCCTCCAGATCGGCGTCACCACAAACGGCCGCGGCTGCAAACTGGCCTCGCGCATCCGCCGCGAGATCGCCTCCTCCCTGCCGCCCAACCTGGGCGCCGCCTGCCAGCGCTTCGGCGAAGCAAGGCGTCGCATCCAGCAGCACGACGACAAAGAAGCCCCCCTCGCAGAGGGCGACCTCGACGACTCCGTCGACCAGAGCGCGCTCTTCAACAAGCTCGTCACGGAGGAGGACGTGCGCAACAGGAGGATGCGCTGGCTCAGCCAGGTCTGCGAGTACTGGCCCCTGAAGAAGCTCGCCTCCGTGGCCGACCACGACGTCGACCGCATCCTGGAAGCCTACGCCGCCGCAGAAAAGCCCCCAAGAGACGGCGGCGACTTGGGCTCCAGTAGCAGCAGCCCAGGCCGTCGTCCCAAGGGCAGGATCATCCTCGCCGGCAGCGGCCCCGGCCACCCGGACCTCCTCACGCGCGCCACCTACAACGCCATCCAGACGGCCGACCTCGTCCTGGCGGACAAGCTCGTGCCCGCGGGCGTGCTGGACCTCATCCCGCGCCGCACGCCCGTCGAGATCGCCCGCAAGTTCCCCGGCAACGCCGAGCAGGCCCAGGACGAGCTGCTGGCCGCCGCGCTGGCCGCCGCGCGCGCCGGCAAGACGGTCCTCCGCCTCAAGCAGGGCGACCCCTTCATCTACGGCCGCGGCGGCGAGGAGCTCGCCCACTTCCGCAGCCACGGCTTCGACGCGCCCGGCGCCGTCACCGTCCTGCCCGGCGTCACCAGCGCCCTCAGCGCGCCCCTGTTCGCCGCCATCCCGGCCACCCAGCGCGACGTCGCCGACCAGGTCCTCGTCTGCACCGGCACCGGCAAGAAGGGCAAGGCGCCCTCGCCGCCCGAGTACGTGCCCTCGCGCACCGTCGTCTTCCTCATGGCGCTGCACCGCATCGTCGGCCTCGTCCGCGAACTCACCACGCCCATCGAGGACGAACTAGGCGAAACTCCCGAACCCAACGGCAACGATTCCGCAGCGTCATCACACCCACCAAAGGCACCCTCCTCAAGGGCCCTCTGGCCCCTCTCCACCCCCTGCGCCGTCATCGAGCGCGCCAGCTGCCCCGACCAGCGCGTCATCCGCACCACCCTCGCCCACGTCGCCGAGGCCATCGAGGCGGAGGGCAGCCGGCCACCGGGCCTCCTCGTCGTGGGCCGCGCGTGCGAGTTTCTGCATCCCAGGGAGAAGGGCAGGGCGTGGGCCGTCGAGGAAGGGTTCAGGGGGCTGGACGAGCTTGGCGGAGGAGCAGGAGGGATGATGGCGGCGGTTGAGGGGCTGGCGCTGGGTGCGTAGGCGTGCGTCGTATGTGTTCTCTTTCCCGAACCCCCCCCCCCCTTCGGATGGATTGGATGGATTGGATGGTGAGCGAGGTTGGGAATGGCATGCATAAACAAGGGGTGTTTGGGCGCTTCTCTTTCTATTGTTTTATTATTCGCATCATTGGTCTGTCTGTTTGTATGGGGATACATATCTGTTACACGCTTCGTCAGGGATGGGGGTTAGGAAAAGCATTGGGTAGCAAGCCTTTGAATAGCATCACTATTCCGAATCACGCTCATCATACGATCAGTACGCAACGTAACAAATCAAATACTACCCAGAAACTATATCTATATCCAATCGATCTTAGTATTACGATTACACAAAATCATAAGGTGAAGTCGCACGACACACACGCATCCCACATTATGAACACAAGAAACACTCACTCACACACAGGAAACACACAAAAAGTGAACTAAATAGTAGAACAAACAAGAAAAGAGAGCCGGTCCAATTGTTATACCCCAGATGCTATGCTATGTCTCTCGAACTGAGAGAAAAAAAATGAAAGTAGAAAGAAGAAAGAACACAGCCAATTTGCGCCACTTCATCTTTGTAAAAAAAAGTGCAAAAAGAAGGTATCGAGGAGTATGCAGATTCTATACAACGTCTGGGTACATGCCCTCTTCCGTAGATGTTATAACCTCCGCGTCTGCAGATTTCGGTCTCTTAGAATATGTACAGGTCGAATGGTAGAAGGGAAAAAGGTCAAGAAGAAAGATTGCTTCGCCGGCTAGCGCCTCGGATCTCCTCCTCCCATCTAGTATAGTATAAAAACAAAAGCGTCGTTTCATAATACCCAGATAAAAGATGTAGATTGCGATATATGCACATCACCACGTGAAGCTCTCCTCGATGAAGTCGACAACCGTGTGGCCCTGCACCGATCGCACGGCGCCTCGCACGTCGTCTGCTAAGGCACCAGGCCCGCAGACGCTGACCACCATGGCCCCGACCTGCTCCTGGACCTCCTTGGCCAGCAGCAGCGGCACGTTCGGCCGTCCAGGGAACATCTTGACCGTCGAGCTGGAGCTCGCAATGTCGCGCGGGTTCTGCGGTCGTGTGACAAAGACCTGGATGCGGAGGATGTCTTTGCGGTTCGAGATGCGCAAGATCTGGTCCATGAATGGGCGCACCCATTCGAGGGATTCATACTCCCTGATAATCCAGACGAGCGTCACTCGCCGCGTCGCCACGGTGCCTTCGTTGTAGCCGTTGAGCAGATGTCGAATGTACGAGATCTGGTGTGTGATGCCTGTCGAGCCGGCGAATAGCACGGCGTGGCCGTACGAGTCGAGGCTGTGGTGGCCAGCATACGGGCCCTCGAGCGCCGCCTTCATGCGGATGCCCTGCTCCGAGCCCTTGACCGTGTTGAAGAGCTTCCTCGTCATGCCCGTCTGGGCGCCGATGAGGAACGACACCAGGGTGTAGGCGTTGCTGCGGTCCATGGCTGTGAGGTGATCTTTCTCGGACGTCGGCAGGGAGTGCTGGACCTCGTGCTCGACCCAGGCAATGGAAAAGGGGTGGCTTTCCCACACATTGACGTTCCAGAAGCGGAGGTAGGCGTGGGTGCCCGGCTTGATGTCGACGTATCGCGGCAGCCGGAAGGTGACTCGGGTGACGTCGCCGGGCATGGGCTCGCACAGGGCGTCGGCAAAGCCCTTGTCGGACCAGTTGACCCACGCAAGGCGGACGATGCGGGCCAGGCGGTCGGCCATCCACAGCGACAGGATGGCGATGACCCACGACAGCTGCGGCAGGCCACCGGGGATGCTAGCCGTCACGCAGTGGACCCAGGTGCAGGCGAACGCCACGGCCGCCAACAAGATGTGCAGGTTGAGAAAGGTCTCGTAAAAGGCGTGGCGGAGGGGCGAGACGGCCAAGAAGAAGATGAGCGTCAGGCTGAGCGTGCCCAGGCTTCCGATGCCGAGAAAGGGGCTGTGAAGCAGCGATTTCCAGACGCCCGCCCAGCCGCTGTTAGCAACACTCGGGATGGCCCAGGCGATGGTGTGGATGATGACCTCGATGGCGACGATGCGGCCCATCCATCGGTGCAGCAGATTGTACGTGTCGAAGCTGATTTGCAGCATGCCAATCAGGGGGTTGTTGCGTCCGGCCATGATGATGAGGGGCACCATGTTGACGAGGGCCAGCGTGCCGGAGCGGCCTCGCAGCTCGGCGCAGAAGGAGAAGTAGTTGGCCTGCGTCCAGTCGAGGATGAACATGTACGCTATGTTGCTAGCGAGGTACAGGAACAGCAAGGTGGCATGCAGCCTCGAGGGCAGCGTGCCGACGTTGACGGCGGACGAGAAGCGGAACTCGCGGTTGTGGCGCTTCCCGAACAGCGGCGCGTAGATCAGATGCTTCTTCATGCCCGGCATCCAGCTCCATTGCGAGTGCTTCCAGTAGCCCTGCTTGTCCCGCGGCACCGACATGGCCGAGACCTGACGAAGCTTCGCCCATAGTAACTCTGCGATTCTGATAAGTAACACAATGACGGCGACTGCGCCCAGACTGGTCCAGAGAATGTCCCTGAACAGGTTGTTCTGCGTTTGATTGACACCATTTAGCGAGGTGGTATAGGGTGCAATGGTTGGATTGGAGGGTACCTCTGAGCTATCCGACGACCTGACCTGCAGCACCCGTGAGGGAACGAAGGACTCGATGCCACCTGCGAACCGGCGCGGATGGACGTCCATTCTGCCTTGGTCTTTTTTTTTCCTTTCTTGATTCTTTTTGTTTGTGTTCTTGGGAGGAAGGAGGGTTTCGTCGTCGGGGGAGGCAGGGTAAATGAGTGTAGGATGCGGTTTGCAGGGGAGACGTGAACAAGCCGTATGTAAAGAGTGAAACGGGTTGTCAACCAAAAAGGTGCTTGTTCGCGAAGAACAGAAGAACGAGAGTGTCGACCGTGTTCCAAGGAGCGCCAGTCAATAGCGAGTTGGAGTCACGGCCGGGAGAAGGGGCAAGAAGAGAAGAGAAAGAGAGAACCAATTCGCTGTGTCACGCCTCGTTGTTGAATGGCATCCTGTGCGTGCAACAACAGAGGTCGGGAAGAAGGAGAGTCGAGGTTGAGGTGAAGAAAACTGGTTCGCTCCGAGCAGGCGAAAAGAGTGCGAAGAGCCGTGCAGGGGTTTCGACTCGAGTGACTCCCGTTACCGCGTGCAGGCAGCCTCTGTCACCCACGCAAAGCGGCGAATAGAAAGGGCTTCCAGAAGTGGCCAGTCGGCTTCGGGCCAATAAATCGCTCCAACAACGAATTCGTTTCCCCTGCGAGATTCGGGCGTTTCGTCTTGGGGGGGTTGCTGACACGGTATGTGGTGGGACCGTGGATAGCTAGTGGGAGGGATGGAGTCGCTGGGCAAGGACCAGGAAGTCGAAAAGAGTGCACAATAATAATCACAGTGACAACTCCAGGAGGCGACCGGCAGCGAGTGGTGCTTTTTCGTCTGCTTGCGTGTGTGTGTGTGTGCGTGCGTATGTGTTTCCTCTAGCTTGTTGTTTATTTATGCCGTGCCGTTGTTCAAGTTTCAGCTTGACGATCGATGGCTGGCATGTGGGAGGCGGCTATGTGGGCAAATCGTGGCGGCAAAGAGATGGTTGAAGGTTGAAACGTAGAGACGCAATGGTCGAGCCGATCCCGCGCGAAAGAGGGGCCGGGTAAGGAAACAAACAAATAGTAGGCAGCTTTCTCTCTCTGAGGTTGTTTCGAAGAGATGGTGGTGAGTGACTGATGGCGTTGAGATCGATCAAGGTTCTGACGAATGACGGAACACGGAGACGGCGGCGTCTATTGTCGCAAGTTGGCAAGGTTTGGTCGGGTTTCGAGGTGAAGATCTCCAGCCGTTTTGAGAAATGAATGAATGATGCGAAGGAGGGAGTTGAAGTATCAAGTTGCGTCTGGCTTTCGTTTCTTTTCTTTTTGCGCAGTCTGGCGGGTACAATGAATGATGAACGAGCGGCCAACCCTGATGAAACGCAGACAGGCGGAGAGAAGGGACAGGACGAGCCAACCAAGCTGGAGAGGAAAAGAGACAGCCAGGCAAAGGGACGGCGATGGAAACGAGAGGGCGAGCGAGGGGCGCAGGGAGAGGAAAAGACGCTTCGCCGTCGGCAGCCCACATTCCCCCTGATGGCGGCGATGGCATGTTGTGGTGGCGATCACTGGCCGCCGAGCGCTGGAAGCTGCGAGCAGCCAAGCGGCTAGCCATCAAGCCCCTGCCCGCGGCCCCCCAGCATAGAGCGCATTCAATGCCCTGCGCCGCCCAAGCCAGGGCCCTGCTCCCTCTGCGGTGCCCTCGAGAGACCGCTACGGAGGGCGCTATGGGGCGCTATGGGGCCTCTGGAGGGCCCCCTGTGGCTGGCCGCTACGGCCTTAGCGCGCCAACTCCGCTCGGCTGGCTGGCAGTGGCACGCGGCCACTAAAAACGCCCGACTTTGTTTCCAGGTCTGCACGACGCCAGACGCAGGTACAGAATGGCTGCAGCTGCGGAGGAAGCGCGACATGCCATTGGTTTACCAGCCCGTTTGAGCCTACGAGAGAGTTTACGATGGACTCCAACTCAACGCTCACATGCAGCTGAGAAAGGCAAATACTACCTACTAGCAGCATTGATGGCCGACAATATCAAATTTCAATAATGATCAACTTCCAATGATGATCAACTTTATCTCGGTTTACGCTTAATTCTAACAGTGGTATTCTTCAAGGGAGCTGGACTGATTGAGAGACGCGCAGAGGGCTGGATGAGAGACATGAATCATCAGCAAAATGGCTCCATCGGCCTCGATTCGGATCGGCACAGTATGTAGGTTTCCCCAGACGCCAGCTTGGATGCACCCGTGACTCGACACTGCTCAAATAGCTCACGCGATTCAACGGAATTCACAGCCGCTCTCGAGTTCGAGTCCCAGATCCAGGTCCATTCACGCAGCGGACGCGCAGTCAGAAACCGCATCGTCGTCATCTTCAGCACCTCGTGCAGAATCTCGGCCTCGCCCAGCCGCGTCGTTCGAGTCCTTCTAGGCGCCCTCCCTCCCTCGCCCTCCAATAGGCTACCCCTCACGCTCTCGACTTGCCTCGGGAGCGCTATGCAGGGATGGCCTGGCTGCAAAGAAGCCCAAAAAAAAGCGCCGGCCCCGATACAATAGGAAAGCCACCCAAGCCACCATCTGCGAAATCCGTTCCGGACGCCGTGGTTGGCTGCGACTGTTGCATTTCAGATGCTGGGGGGCTGACGTCGACGAGCGCCGTTTGGCTGGCCCTCTCGGTTCTGAAACCAGCCACGCATGCGGGCCCTGCATGCCATCAAGAGGCCTGTCGGCCCTAGTTCAGGGGTGGTGAGAGGGAGGCACAGGAAGCTTTTTTCGATTTTTGACTATTGCTTCCACAGCAGACGCAGAAACACGAGCGGCGATGCACAATCACGACGCTGTCCGCTGACTGGTTCTGCGTTCCGGCCGGCTGCGACACCGCGGCGAGCCCAGCAGCCACTCAGAGACACGACTCTGGGCGCACGTCGGATCTCCGGAAACCACCGCGGCAGACGAGGACAGACGTCGTTTATTCACAACGTGCAGCCCAAGATGCCCAGTCCCGATTTCCATGTCGCTGCCGTAATAATATCCTTCCACCGCAGAATGTCACCACGACAAGCACCGCATCGCATGAGCAGACGCGCACATGGCATGATGTGCGAGGCCATGAGCAGATATTTCTGCCCGAATGGCACTCCCAACTCGCCCCTTGCTAATATTCGACCTGAACCTGAAAGGCACCTGGAGAAAGCAATTACTATCCCATCAGGGTTCCGCCTGCGCTGCTGCTGGGGATGGGATATTAACTGATATATTGCCAGAGATTACCATTGAGATTGCGCACGAGCAGCATCTCTCCACCGAGCCAACGCCAATGTCACCGCTGGCCCCGGAATATTTGTACAACGTAGGAATAGCGTGAGGGTACACAGGCGATCATAAAAACGTGGACGGGACCCAACAGCAGGAATGCTTCGGTGGGAGAAGGGCCTTTTCCAACCCATCGGGAACCGTCGCATTTAGCATGTCACAGGAAGATGAAGCCAAGACCATTCATCTCATCTCCTGCCGGGGGTTGACAACCTGCGCAGTCGTGCCCCACGAGGCTTCGGTGACATGCCCGATGGAGCGATGACTGCCGTCGTCCGCATCTTGACTCAGCGTCGTGAAGTGCGAGAAAATTCTTTCGGTTTCCGTGGCACGACAAGACAATTGATTGCGTCGTGATGCGTGGGATGCTGAAGATTTTGTCCGTCTTGGCCTTTTTTGGGGGCACAAAAAGGATACGCAGGGCAGCAGCCTCGGCAATCTGAACTGTTATGCTCCGCCACTGAAATAAGAGTAAGACAGGCTCTTTGAAACAATTGCAGAGATTGCTGCAGGCAAGATCGATCTGTAAGAAATGAATAATACTAGTACTACTACTAGGTACTAGCAGAACCATTTTGTCGCCTTCTCCTTTTCCATCATGTGAGGTGATCCATTACTATGATGAGGACCAAATCTGTGTCTTGCCATTGTCGGCTTAATATAGCATCGTTATCAATCAGACGAAAGTGAACCGACACGAATTGAACAAACCAGAGTCATGTGACCTAGGAATTGTGTCTGATCTTGGCGCACCGCAGAACATGATTGCCTAAGGAACATGACAGAGAAGCCAGAACAACACCAGCCACATTCAGCTGCGCCACCAGCCACACTCGCTCCTCAGGCAGAAACCTCCGGGCCCGGCAAGCTCCAGTGACGCCAGCCGAATATGCCCGGAATTTTGCAGAAGAACGTCTGGTGCTTATCACGAGCTCAACTCCATTCCCCAGCAATCCTGCCGCATCGCCATTGAGCCGTCGCCATGGGTGCCCAAGAGTCCAAGCCCCAAGGCCACACATGGAAGATGTACGTCACACATGTCCAATTGAAAATCGCACAGAAACAGCACAACGCCGGGATGCGCCCCAGCTAACGAGGCAAAATTTTGATGCGCAAAACAGCTCAGGGCCGCCGAGCGTCTCTCTACCGGTCCTGGAGACGCTGCAAACTAGTCCCGAAGTACGCCCCCCTCCCTCGGTTGAATTCCTTCTTCGATCCCCGATGCGATTTGTCCATTCATGATCGTGATAGCATTGGCAAGACTGACGCACTGGTTCCCCCAGACGGATGCTTCCCGCGCCAAGCTCGTCGAGCAGCATATCCAAGCCCGCGTCGCCGAGGAGCTCAAGAGGCTAGAGAAGCAAGAGTCAGAGGCTCTCAAGTTCGCACACGAGAAGATCGCCGAGGCCGCCTCCTCCATTACCGAGGACAAGGGTCCCAATCGGTACACCGTCGGCAAGGAGGTTGAGGAGCTGCGCAAGAAGCTCGAGCAGCGGAAGAAGGTGCGGGAGCTGCCCGAGAGCGTCGACGCGGCGCGGAACAGCGTCATCCGGTGCTTGAGGGAGAACGACAGGAAACCGCTGGTGTGCTATGACGAGGTGGAGGCGTTTAAGGCGGAGGTGAAGAAGATGGAGAGGGAGTGGATTAACAGGATCACGGCATAGAGTTGTCTCTCTTCTTGATAAAGGGGAAAGGGGGATAAAAGGGGAGGCATGAGACGGTGGGAAAAGGAAAGAAAGACGCAAAAGAAAAGAGAGATCGACGGGTATATAGACTTTTTGGTGACAGTCGGTGATCTGAACACTGGCCGACTATCAAGCGAGCGAGCTGGGGACGGGTGTATGTCTGTACACTACGGCAAAAGATGGCAGCGGTAAAAGCTGCAATGTATAACCAGGGGTAAAATAAAGAGCAGAAATGACGCTAAAATGGAGAATCTATGTGCAGTTCTTCGTCAATTTCCTGTGCTGGTGATTCACTCTTCTCAGCCTGAAGCGCCGCCTTTCTTCTCAGCCCTTCTGCACGCAGTCTCTCTCGCCGAGCAGCCGCATCTTCCCATTCCTTGCCCTCGGGGTTCAACTTCTTTGGGACACTCGCCTCTCGTGGTTCCAGCACGACCTCCTTGAATGCGGATCGGAACCTTCCAATGCGTTTCGTATTCTCCACGAACCGCTCATTGGAGATCTGGAGAAGCATCTTGAAGTACCCGGCAGGGACTATCCGCCGACGCTGTCCGTCCAGGTCCTGGTACCCCACGAGGGATTCGAGGCTTAATCCCATTGAGCGGATGGCTACCATGGGCATGGTTTGCTCGCTGGAGGGAGAAGTGATATTGATGGCGCCGGACTCGCGGAAGCCGGCTTGTAAGGCGCACCTGAGAAGAAGCTGGGCGTGGCCAAGTGATGCAGTCAGAACATGAAGAATCTTTTCCTCTCAGTCAGTCTTTGTAATTCCTTGAGTAAAGAGGAAGGGAAACGCTCACCATGGGCTCAAACTTGAAGTGTATGAGCCTCCTCTCACCAAGCCCATCATCCGGAAGCTCAATCTCATCCACATCCGAAAATCCCAGACTTTTCACCCAATCCAAATGCGTCTCACCCGCATCATCCCAGGGATCATGCGAGACGTACAGCCATGTGCCTCCCGCCCCTTTCCCACCTACTCTCGCGACCTGCTCACTCTCTCCATTCTCCCCTTCTGCCGCCCTCGTTTTCCTGCCCTCGAGGAAGACGCTCGCACGGCCGGCGCAGCTGCTTGTGGTCACAAAGCCCTCGGCGGTGTTGATCTCGTCAATGAGGTATCGGATGCCTGCGTCCACGGAGCCCTTGGGTGAAAGGTCAGAGTATTCAGTGTCTGGGACGGCGAGCTGTTGAAGGATTTTGGACTTTTTTTCCGTGAATAGAGAGGAGGGCTGAGGCAGAGGTTGCATGATGGGCGCCAGATGGAAGAACCTGAGGTTAAAAATAAAAAAAAAAAAAAAAAAAAAAAAAAATAGAAATATAAATTCTTTAATGGGAAAGAAAAACGGCTGAATATTATTCAATATATATCTTATGCAACGCCAGCATCATTGGAAGGCCAAATGAAGTCGATTAAGGCTGGTACACTCAACGTAGCATTTGATATCGGTTGAATGCTACCCTGGAGATTGAAAAATGAGGCGGTAGGGCACTATCAACATCTGGTGGCTTGTGCTGCGGATTACTGTCAGACGCTTAGCAACAGGGTGGCGCGGGGCACCAAGTGGCTCAACGAGCCTTTAACCCCAGGAAGCAACAGACGATCTCAACTTCACGAAAGGCAGTTTATTTGCATTTCACCAATCCAACGGACGCCGCCGACGTGATGTTGTCAAATGATTCATCTTTTATTTATTCGCTGTCGCTATCTACTGCCATGGGCACGTGATACCACCTTTTTCCAGCAAAGCTGCTCGCTCGATCAATCCCCAGAATGAGAACCATCAAGTCGGAAAAGAAAAGAAACAACTCGAAATCAAGCCAAACGCCGCCCATGATGTGTATCTATGGGGTCAAGATCCCCATCCAAATGCTGTCCCTCGATGCAACTCAAAGACTCCAAATCGCCAATGCCGCCAAACGTCATCATGTCATAACGGAAAAATCATAGGTCTCCGCGTGTGAGCAGAGAGAGAGAGAGAGAGAGACGCGCGCCTCTGATGAGAGAAGCCAACATCTGCGCTCATGAAACGGGTGCAGTCCGCTCTTTCTTGGCGATGAACTCGGAGTATTTGGACTTCTTGTTGTGGATGCCGCACTCCGTCTTGCCCTGGCCCTTCCATCGACCGGCACGCTCGTCTTCGCCCTCGCCTACCGGACTGGTCGAGTGCCAGTCGCCAACCGACTTGTAGCCCTTGTCAAGCAGGGCGTTGTAGGGCACGTTGTTCTCATCAATGTACTGCTTGACCTGAGCAAAGGTCCACGCGGCCATGGGGTTGATCTTGACGATGCCCCTCTCCTCGTCGAGCTCGATGATGGGGATGGAGCCGCGGGCAGCGCCCTGAGACCGTCGACGGCCGTTGAGCACGGCGGCCACCTTGAGCTCGTCGTACGCTCGCTGCAGGGGCTCGACCTTGACGATCCAGTCGTACATGTCGCCGGCGGTTTCATAAAACTTCTCGCCGTATGTCTCCTCGAGCTGCTGAGCCGTCTCCATGCCGTCGGGCTTGTAGATGTGGATGGGCACGTTGGGATATCTCTCCCTGACGCGGTCGACGAGCTCATACGTCTCCTTGAAGTGGTACAGGGTGTCGAGGAAGATGAGGTCGACGGTGCGGGACTCTGGGTTCTCCTTCTGGAGCTTGGACAGCATGTCCAGGGTGGCAAGACCCGTCAGGCCAAACGCCGTTGACTGGTACAGGTTGGGGAACATGATCTTGCAGAAGCGAAGGATGTCCATGGGGTGCATGTTCTCCATCTGCTCGTTGAGGTATGCGATGTGTGATTTGCTGAGGGAAATAACGGGCTTCTCTGTGCGTGGTGACGGAGAGTAGTCGGACTGGCCAGAGGCATAGCCGGACTCGATATCGTTGGAGTCAATCTTGTCGTGGGCATACGACGACGACTGGGCCGCCGACTGCTCCATGACGACGGACATGATGACGGGAGAGGATGAGTGGCTTGAGGTCCCTTGACTGGGCAGCAAAGTGACTTGGGTTGGGCTGAGAAGTGCCTGTCGAGGTGTTTCAGAGGACACTGGAGGCTGGTTGGCTTAGGGACTGGATTACTCCGAGCTGCGAAGCGTCACTGAATGAAGGAGAAGATGGAGAAACGCCCAAGCAAAGATCTATGGCGGGACAGAGAGAAAGCAGGACTGGTATCAACTACGAGAATCTCGGGGGAAACAGTCTATATGGAGGGCCATCTGGGGGATATATTTGCCCTGTCTCCCGCCCGCCCTGACTAATTGTCCTGCCCGAAAAAAATCGCCCCAATGATTGCAATCAGGCAACCCCGTCCAATTTGCCATTCCAGGCCTCGGAACATCGCTCACGGCGGGCAGCAGAGGAAGCCAAAATGCATTAAGCACGAGCCTTGGAAGCCCTTGGGCGTCTGGCGTTGCGTCTAGGAGCGATCACGACATCGACGCCAATGCTTCCGCGATGTCGGGCTGGCGGCTGTGATTGGCTGACCGCGGGACTGCCGAAACTGGACGATGGTATCATCGACTCTTGTTCACGCACGACGAATCAGCAGCCGCTCGAGTATCCTGTACCTGGACAGGATCCAGTTTTCAAAGACTGGGGCAGCGAAGGGTTTTCCGGGGCTGTTGGCTTAGAAATGAAGTGGCTGCCGGAAGGCGGAATCACAAAGGGAGGGAGGGAATGATCTCATCCCGGATGACGAAAAAAGCCATCTGGAAGCATCGCCGATATGTGATCACGACATCACGACCGAGCTCCAGGGGACGATGATCAAAGAGCCATTGGGAATCCCGGGGATATAAAGGCGTGACGGCGGCTCCAGAGCGACGGGTCGAGCTTGGGGACAAAACTGGACCAAGCCGCTGCAGGACATTTGTTGATGGCATCGCGACCATTTTGTGCGCCGCCGGGCTGTCGGTGGCTCTGCGGGAGTCGGAAGCCGAGCGCCGTTTGGCCGAATAAGGCCATTTATTATGGGCCGTGGTGTGGGCCATCGCGAGGGTCCGAGTCGGCTCGTCGCTGGCAGGATTCATTGGAGGAGATTGAATGCTGGCTGAATTGGGACAGCTGATGATTGTGTCGGCTAGTAGTTGTGCGTGCGAGAGGTGTGCTTCGTCAGCATGGAGGGTTGGAAGCTTGCTGTGCTGAGAGGCAGAAACAGAGAGAAGATTCGCGTTGTTCGCTGATTACACATGCCCAGGGATGCCAGGTGAGTGGACGCTTTCCGCTGCTGGCTGGTGATTCATCATGATGTGACGCAGGGCAGCTGTAATGGAATGGAGGGTCTGTCTACAGTACTTCTGTATTATTGATCTGCCTCTAGTCTTTTGCCTCTATGCTGCATCGCTACTACTATGAACACAGGAGATGGTGAATGGCTTCCAAACAGTTCTTCTATATGTGCCATCACAGGCCGTGAACGCCGATTCGCAGAAACTTGTCATCCGTCTCTATGCGCTCTCGGAGCGGCCCCTTCTGCAGCTCTTCAACATCCCATGCCGACCATATAAATCGACCGTGCAGGAACGCTGCCTCGTCTGAAGCCGCCCAGACGGCGACCGAGGAGGGGAGGCTGACTGTATGATGTTAGATTAACCAATACAAGGGAGAGGATCATCTCCAAGACTGTGGGCTATACGCACTGTCGTCCCAGTACAGACTGTTCTCATCCGCACCGCTACTCTTCGCGCCAGGGCTCAATATGGCACCGGGATGGAAGCTGACAATCTGCATCTTGTCGACGGGCGTGTCGCGTGCAAGCTGCTGCATCAGGAGCATTCCCGAGTTCTTGGTCAATGCGTAGGCTTTGGTAGCCTTTCCCGCTTCAAAGTCGTGGATGGCGGAAGTGGACACATTGACGAGGTATTTCTGCATCGCACCGCTGTTGTCAATCGACTGGTCTGCAAAAGATGCTGCTCTTGACGGCTTGAGCCTCGGTTAGGGTCTTTGCAAACTAACCCTTTTCTCTCCATTTTGCTTCCAGAATCGTTCGCTGTAGTGGTTGGTGGAGCGAACGTGGACGATGAACTGCTCCCAGGTGAATTCCCAGCCCGCCGTCCACAGAGAGTCCTGCACGACATTGCCCGTTACGGCGGCATTCAGCACGAGCACATCGACAAGCACACCCTCGGCGTTCAGGGTATCCCACAGGGCGTCGATGTCCTCGGGGTTTGCCGGTGAGGCGGCCCTGCCCTCGAACTTGGTGTGCGAACCCGGGCCGGCATCCCGGGCGAGACTCTCAGCAGCGGCCTGTTGCTTGGCCGGGTCACGGCCGACGATGATGACCCTGGCAGCTCCGGCGGTCGCAAAAGCAAGGGCAATGCCGTAGCCAACGCCCCCGCTGCCGCCGGTGATGAGAACGGTCCGGCCGGCCTGGGAGAGGACGGGGCGGGAGGGAGAAATGGCCGGGTAGGCGGTCCTGTGCGTCTTGTTGGTGATGGAGATGACCTTGTAGGCAATTTTGAAGTCTTGGTCCGGGTTGACTGTCATTTTGACTGGTGCTGCAGGTTGGCTGACTTTGCTTCCTTCTTTGCAGTCTTTCAAAGAGATCTCGAGTCTGTCTGCGATTCTATTGCGCTTTCTTCTGCTGAGCCATACGTATCGCCATCTTTATATGAAGTTCCTCTACCATGGCCTCTTCGACGAGATTTCTAATCCTATCCACACGCAGCTTGCATCATGTCCTAAATATTTGGTCAAACTTCGGAACACCGCATCGTGAATTTCAAGAGGGTGTTCTACCATCTTTCTTAACGCATTTATACAGCTGGGTCGATGGAGCTCCGAGCTTCTTCACTGACTCTCGCCGTGAAGCCTCTCCCCTTCCCCATACGGCGACCCCATAATGCGGGAGCCAAGTGCGGAGTTCCGCATAAATATGGGGCCGCAACCACGGGCGCGGAATGCTCAGCAGCCTCCGAACAGCTTCCCCAAGCCTCTACAAGGCCCGGGGTTTTCACCAAACGAAACGCGTCTCCTTTTGCTCCAACCACTTACTTCCGCAACGCCGCGTTTGTTGCATTCGTTGCCCATCCTTTTCCGCAAATTACTTACCAGCCTCGCCATGATCTCGACCCGCAAAAAGTCGTGTTCCGCGTGTGTGGCGGGCAAGCGGCGGTGCGATCTCGACCTGCCGTTGTGCGGCCGCTGTCGCAGATCGAGGAAGGACTGCGTCTATCCATGGATGATGGCGGTTGGGGGTTCTCAGCAGGGCTTGAGCACGACCGCACCGCCGGTGAGTGTCGGAGCGAATCTCACGCAGGACGTGAGAGGCATCTGGCAGGCTGGCATGAACACCAGCAGCGGGAGTAGCAGTGGGAGCAGTAGCAGCGGAAGCAGCCACGGCGGTCCGAGTGCCGTATCGTCGTATTTGTCTCCGGACCCTTCATCGACGACGCTGCCCCCGCCACTGGTACCTTCCCTACTGTCCCAGTTAGACGAGTACATGCTCCAGAATCAGGACCAGGCCTTCTTGTCATTGGGTCCGGGCTCGGGGCCGTTGGACTCTCCGCCCCTGGCCCGCCCTCCGCAACCGAGTTCGCCGCCAGTCCGGAATTTGTCTACTTTGACATAACCAACACGCCCGTGACAACCGGCTCCATCTTCCAGTCGCGGACGGAGTGGGCGGCGAGCCGGTTCGCGATGCAGCCGCAGATTCTGGCCATGACCGGCCAGAACTGCTTCGTCCACCACACGCAGGTGGCGTCGTCCGAGGTGCTGCAGGAGGCCCTCGCCGCCAGCGCGCTGCACTGCATGAGGAACACGGCCAATGCGGCGCTCGTCCGAGGCGAAATTGCCAAGCGAGTTGCGCGACTCGTCGGATCCATTAGACGTGCTGTGACTTGTGCGTCCGAGGCTGCCGCGCTGGACTTGTTGCCGGCGCTGCAGGCACTCGTGGTGTACCAGTGCATCCGCTTCTTTTCAAGGGATGACGTTGGCGAGAGGATGCGCGCGGAGAGGGACGAGGCTATCGTGCAATCGCTGTTGGTGGCCTTGTATCCGCGCCTGCGGTCCTTTTCCAAGACGATGGACGGCTGGTCGACGTGGATATACTACGAGAGCATGCGGCGCACGGTGCTCACGGCGGAGATCCTGTCGGGCACCTACAACTTCTTGATGCAGGGCTGGGACCAGGCCGAGGCGCGCACGCTGCAGCTCAAGTTCACGGCGCAGGTGGCGCTGTGGGAGGCCAAGACGGCGGTGGAATGGGAGGCGATGTGGGCGCGGGGCCCGCGGCTGCAGGTGACGGTGCGGACGTTTACGGACGACGCGAGGAGCGCGCTGCCGGAGGACATGGAGGACCTGGGGATGGTGCTGTGGGCGCTGCATCACGGGCTGGACGAGATGGAGAACTGGATGGGGAAGCGGAAGCCTGTGCTGGTGAAATGGGGGTTGAGGCCGGAGGGGGAGACGTGGGGGTGAGGACGATGATGATGATGATGATGATGATGATGATGATGGTGATGATGGCGGTGATGCTGATGATGCTGATGATGATGGTGATAGATGGATGCTCTGTTCATGTGATTTGGAAATTGCTTGGCGTTGTTCATACTTGGTATATGCGTATGAGGAGTAAAAGAGCGAAGATTTTGATCTTTCTTGATATATATTAGGAATATATCAGCTCCAGCTGCGAGGTAATAGGTATAGGCAAGAAGCCATTTGCAGCGACTCTACATACGTATAAGCGATAGATAGCAGCCCTGCTACAATAAGTCGTTCATAGAGCCCACGAGTCAAATATGTGAATCCAATCTCAATGCATAGTTGAGTGATTTAATACAGTGAGTAGCAAGCGTCAGGCTGATCACGAAAACCCGTGTTGATCTTCATCTACCCGCTGTATCGCAGGTGATGTGGATCTTGCCATTGAAGCTGTGCGCTCTTAAACAGGTACTGGAGATACAACTTGGGACTGGCGGGTGCGGGGTATTGAGGAATGCAGTGACGGAGGGGAATCTCTACAAATTTCATCATGAGTTTCGCTTCGGATTCTTCAGTATGAACGATTTTCGACTGAGTCAGTAGGCGTCTGGATAGTCAGATCTCAAGTCTTCTCGGAAAAAACCCGACACAGATCTGCAGGTTACATAATAAGGCACAACATCACCGCTCCACCTCCCTCCAATTCTTGTACATCACCAGCCTCTTCCCACGGCCTTCTCCAATCTCTCACCAAACGCCGTTATTGGCTCCAGTCGCGGCGCCCCAGTTCTAGTGCGACTCGGAGCAATCTCTCCACCTGTCTTTTGTCTTTGTTCTGTCCGCTCTAGCCTTCGCTCTTCAGCTAGTTATTGAGAGCCTTTTGGTGCGAGGCTGCCGAATCCGCGGCTGCTTTCTGTTTTCCGACCTCACTCTTGCCTCCGTCTCCGGGCTCTCGTTCCGGCTTCTTCTGGCGAAACATCGTCGAGTCGGGCATCAGATCATCCCTCTCATCTCTCTTCCTCCTCAACCAGCCCTCCCCAGCCGAAACACCATGGCAGACGCGGCAACGGCAAAGGCGCCCTCGCAGCGCCCGCAGCTCACCAGCAGCATGCGCAGCAGCTCGTACCTCAGCGACCACCAGCAGTACCGCCCGCCGCAGCACCGCATCCCCGAGGCCCATCACGGCATCGACACGCTGGTCGAGGACGCGTCGCCGTCCAAGTCGCCCAAGCTGCCCTTCAACGGCGTGCCGTCGCCCGAGCACCCGCCCGTCGTCGTCGACAGCGGCGTCTCGCACAGCTACTCCCACCCCAACTGCGCGCCCCCCGCCGGCCGCAAGTCCGACCGCCTGATCGCGACGCTGTTCTACAAGGGCGCCGACCGGAGCGCGCCGGCCAGGAGCACGTCAGGGGGCCTCAGCCGCTCGCGGTCGCCGGCCAGCAAGAACGGCGGGCTGGCCGACAGCACCGAGTCGCTGCCGCCCAACATGGCGCCCACGACCAGCATGGACGAGTTCCCGCTGGAGCCGCCCACGCACGAGTCCGCCGAGCCGCAGCTGGACCACCTGTACGGCTCGTACGTGTCGCCGCTGTGCATCACGTCCTTCCTGCACCTCATGTCGACGTTTCCGCTGCCCGACGATGCGGAGGAGCCGCACTCGTCGCATCGCTGCCTGGACAACCAGGAGAACCCGCGCGTTGTCGAGCTGACGCTGACGCCTGCTCCGTCGCCCAGCTACCTCAGCCTGGCAGACTTGCGAAAACACGAGCTGATCTACCGGTTCGAGCAGGAGTGGAACGTCGACGTGGCTCTGCAGCGGGACACCTTGTGGAGGAAGCACCCCAGACTGGTCGTCTTTGACATGGACAGCACTCTCATCACCCAGGAGGTCATTGACTTGCTGGCCGAGAACCTCAGCGACCCGCCGGATCTTGCAGAGCGCGTGGCCAACATCACGCACCGGGCCATGATGGGCGAGCTCAACTTTGAGTCGTCGTTCCGTGAGAGAGTCGCGCTGCTCAAGGGCCTGCCGGCCACCGTCTTCGAGGGCCTCCGGCCAGTTCTCAACGTGACCAATGGTGTGCGGGAGCTGCTCAAGGCGCTGAAGCGGCTCGGCGTCAAGACGGCCGTTCTCTCTGGCGGATTTCTGCCCCTGACGGGGTGGTTGGCCAAGGAGCTGGGCATTGACTACGCGCACGCCAACGAAGTGGTCATCGAGGACGGCAAGCTCACGGGCGAGGTTAAGGGCATCATAGTCGGTAAGGAGCGCAAGCGCGATCTGCTCGTTGAGATTGCTCAGAAGGAGGGCATCGATCTGTCCCAGGTCATTGCCGTTGGCGACGGCGCAAACGACTTGCTGATGATGGAGAAGGCTGGCCTGGGCGTGGCGTGGAATGCGAAGCCGACGGTGCAGATGGAGGCCGACGCGAGGCTGAATGGGCAGAGCTTGCTGGACTTGCTGTACCTGTTTGGGTTCACGGGCGAGGAGATTGATATGCTGATTTCGTGAGTGGACATCACTTGCGAGTTTGGAGCATTCAGGAGTAAGAGAGGAGAGAGAGGTGATGACGCGGAGCGTGTTTGGGGTTTGAGGGTTTTGCTGGAAGAAGCGGGTTTACGGCGTCGTAAGGGCTAGAAACCGGGAGAAGAAGTGGTTCGATGGGCTTTTCTGAATGGGAGCTTTTCTGGTTAGGGAACAAGGAGGACTGCGTTGGGAATTCTAAAGGTTTTGTACTTGGTATAGTAGCTTTTACCCTCGGTGAATGGACAGCTTCTGTAGAAGCCTTAACAACTATGATGCCTGCGTTCACATGAAGGGAGAAGGTGGAAGAAATTCAGGCAAACGTCTTCTTCTCTTGTCCTTTCCTCTCATCATCACTGTTCCGTTTTCAAAACATGATTCATCTCGATACAATCCCTCATTCCCTCACCCAGTCACTCCATATATCTACAAACAGGCATAAGACTGCCCTCTTCATTTAAATACTACAAACCCACACAGCAAAGCATGCTCTCTCTCTCTCTCTCTCCGTGTCATCTTTTCACCCCATCAATTCTCAAGACATTCGATAGCACCTTTTGTTGCTTAAGGGTAGCCCTCCTTGCCCCACTTGTTGAACTTCTCGTGAGCCTCCTTGGGGGCGGTGACGTTGGGGATGATGACGACGTTGAGGGCGCTGGGGGCGTCGCGGGGGGCGGCGTTGGGGTCGCCACCGGGGTGGTACGTGTACTTGCCCTCGGCGTCGCCCTGCCAGGGCATGGCGGCGACGTTGACGGGGGATTCGGATGTTGCGCCGGTGGGGGAGCGGCCTGGTGTTTTGCGGGAAGAGGATTAGTATTCTGACATGTTTGAGATCTTCTTGGAGCGAAGTATCATTCCGTGACTTCGGTGACTTCGAAGAGGGGTTGAAGAATGGATTGTGTTTGTCGTTCACAAGTGTTGTGGTCGTTTTCATGGAGGTTTCGTTTCGCATACCAAAGTAGAAGCCAGCACCGCCCAGAGCGAGGACCATCACACCACCCAGAATCTACAAATTCCTTTCGCATTAGCCCATTCGACTATTCTTCCCACAGTATAGCACAGAAGCTCTCAGCTCCGCAGCCAGGCTGAATCAAAGCTTCCGGAAGTTGGTGCAATTATGACGCACAAAAGTCTCGGGGTTGCGCTTGGACTCGGACTGCAGCTCCTGCTTGCTGGTGTTTTGCTGCAGACGGCGGACCGTCGTGGAGAAGAAGCGGCGGGTGATCATGGAGGCCATTTTTGTTGTTGTCGCTGAGGTTTCGGAGGAGGTGGGAGGATTTTGGAGTGGTTGGTGGTTTGGAAGCTGCTGGTAGAGCTGGGGGTCGTATGATGATTTCAACCCGAGATTCCGAGGATGCCATTGGCCAATGCCGAAGGTGGGATGGGCGCACGTGAGAAGTCACATGGTATGGGTGAAGCTGGGGAATCGCTCCGTACCGGTACCGATTTACTTAGGTAATCATGAGCTCACTAGAGGACGGTGGCACGGCATGGATAAGGTAAGATCACATCAGCCCGCGGCAAGATTCCCGTCGTGCTTGGACATGCAATTTCCACGAGCCAATGACGAGTGTGGCCGGTTTCTTATGCGCATGGCTAGAAGCAAGGCAGGCAAGGCGGGCAGGGCAGGGCAGGCAAGCAAGGCAAGGCACAGGAGGTGACCGTCATTCGCTGTACGAGTATGTACTGGTAAGTAGCTGATGCCCAGTGCTCGTTATCCCAGAATGTGAGAGAACCTCAAGTAGTATGAAGAGGACATGCTCTCGCGTCTCGGCCAGCAGCGAGCCTCTCATTGTTTCTTTGTTCCATGCACTCCAGGCTCTACAAGTAGCAGACAGGTGGTCACAAGCCAGGAATCGGCGCACAGGCCGTTGATTGCTTGCAACTCCGACATGCTCAGGGCACATCATGCACTCGCTCATGCAGGCCGCTGAGCAGCTGGGCCTGCAGGTCATGGAACTCACTTCCAGCGCTGCACCTGGGAGGCGTGCTCCGTGCGCAGGTACCGCTAGTCGCCCATCCAGGTACCGGCTACCAACCCGCGCCGGAGCTGTCAGCTCACCAGCCAGAAATGCCCAGTGGTAACTGCAGGTAGCTAGTACGCCACGCCCGGCCAGCAGCTACTGCGTCCGTGGCCCAAATTGCAAATTGCAGCAAGACAAACGCACCAATGGCCAGCCCCTTTTGGCGGCGCTGCCCTGGGAAAAAGGAGGGTCTGGGCGGCAGGCCTGCAGCCTCGTTAAAACAGGAACAGGCATCGAAAAGTGGACGAACGGCAGACGCTCGCGAGACGGGGAAAAAAAAGGAACGGCTGGGCTGGTGGCATCTCTCGTGCTCTGTCTCGCGTTTCCTTCTTCTTCTCCTTCCTCCGCTTTTGCCGGAGCGGGCGTCCTTCCGGCCTTGCCTCCATCCACAACAGCGCCGAACTGCTTGTCATCGCCTTTTTTTCCTTCTTGTCTCTGCCCATCTTGAAGCGATTCCCCGCTTCCGACGCTCCCTCTAACCTATTGCTGCAGTCTTTCGATTCGTCTACACTCTTTCCGACTTTCCATCGTCCCCCCTTGTTTGATTCTTTTTTTCTTCTTGCACGGCCATTCATTCATTTACACTCCTTTGACTAAGACGCCTCGTCCTGGAATTCTCGCGATCCGACCCTCCGCCGACTTGTTACGCGACGCCTCTTACAAAGCGGCCACCCGAGACTCTAGTACCCCGTTCCCGCTTTGCGATCTCCCCCAGCGAGCGGAACCCATCCATTCGTCCAACTCCATCTTTTCCTCCTCAGCAGCGTGTTGCCGATAGCCGCAAAAGCTTTGTCAAACATCGAGTCGATCTGTCATACGCTTGTCCGGCACGATCGCCTTTTTCGTCTCTTCCTTTTCTTCTCTGCAGCGAATCTCTGTTTGACGGAACACTCGGATCTCGTAATCGTCGACGAAACCATTCAGAGGAGGACACGGAAAAGAAGGAAGGAAGAAAAAGAGAAACGCAACACAAGAGGCAAACAAACAAGGGAACGGGCTATGTTATAGGACGACTTGCGCAACTCGCACGTACGGGACCATCACGATGGCGTCCCCGAGCCCAGACTCGCCCGTTTCGCCGCGGTCTGGCAGCAACAACCAGGCCTACCCGCCTCGCACAACCGTCTCGACTCCCAACGAACGGCGCCCGGACAGCGTTGTCTCCTCCCACATGACCGACATCGCCAGCGAGGACGAGGCCGACGGCAACGCATCGACGTCGGCGCCCAAGACGCATCGCACGAGGGAATCGGGGTCGGCGATCCGGCCCGAGACGGCCAAGACGGCGGCCTCGTCCAAGGTATGGGGCGGCGCCCGCAAGAGCCTGGGCGTCGGCAAGAGAGGCAGCGGCACCAGCACGACCAGTTCGGCCCTGGGCCTGTCGTCGTCCAGCGTCACGTCCCGCAGCCACGTACCGTCGCTCACGTCAAACGCCTTCTTCCACCCCATGAGCTCGCAGAAGCTGCAGGCCCAGAGAGCCGTGGCGGCACGTCCTCTTGCGACGGCCCAGCCACCCGCCGCGCCCCAGCCACAGTTTGGCGACCTCCCGGACAACGCAACCGACGTCGACGGCAGCGTCATCCACGACTTTGCACCCTCGCCCGTGGCCCACCATGGACCGCCGGTCCAGTTCCAGCACGTCATGTACAGCGAAGACCAGCGGCATCTGCCCTCGCGCGGCACCGACTTCACCGAGCCCGACACCTTCGACCAGGCGACGGAGACGACGACGAGCCCTACCGGCCACTATGCCGGCGGCAGCCTGTCGGAGAGCGTTCGACCGCTGCGCAAGGTCTCGGGTCCGGAGAAGGCGCCCCCGCATCTCGACCTGAGTCGAGGCGGCAAGCTAAGCGATCTGAGAAGCTTTCCGAGCCCCATGCTCAAGACACCCAGGTCGTTTGGATCGACGTTCCTCCCCGGCAAGAGTGACCGGGACCAAGCCCAGAGCGCCGAGAATCGAAATGCGGCCGGCGTCGAGAAGCTCGCCTCCACTGCTGCGTCGTCGCCACGACTCAACCCCGTCGACTCCCAGCTCCGGCCCAAGACGGAGAGCACCGCCGTGCAGCACAAGTTCAGCAAGAGGAAGAGGCATCGCAATTATGAGTACTTTGAGGGCAACACCATGTTCCTCTTCGGAGGCCGATGGCAAAACACCAGGCAGAGGCCGATCAACGTTGCTACGGGACTCTTTGTGGTGCTGCCTTGCGTTCTCTTCTTCGTCTTCGAAGCCCCGTTTCTGTGGCATCACGTTTCTCCCGCCATTCCCATCATCTTCGCCTACCTCGCATATATCTGCTTCTCGTCTTTTCTCCACGCCTCTATTTCAGATCCCGGGGTAAGTGAACCAGACCTAGCCATCTCGTGTCCTTGAAGGCAAAGACCACCAATATTGACAGATGATGCTAGATTCTTCCCCGGAACCTTCACCAGTTCCCTCCTCTGGCGCCGCATGAGGACCCTCTCCGTGTCGACCCTCCTACAAATGACTGGACACTGATCAAATCAGCGGAGCCGACGGCTGCCGCCATGGAGTTCCCCGTCAAGCACTGCCGGACGTGCAACATCTGGCGGCCGCCTCGTGCTCACCACTGCCGTCTTTGCGACAACTGCATTGAGACGCACGACCACCACTGCGTATGGCTGAACAACTGCGTTGGCAAGCGCAACTACCGATACTTCTTCACCTTTGTCTCATCCGCCACCTTCCTCTCTCTCTACCTGATTGGCGTAAGCCTGGCACAGCTCATTGTTTATGCGAACCAACACAACATCTCCTTTGGCAAGTCGATCAACCACTTCCGCGTCTCTCTGGCCTTGGTCATCCTGGGCATCTTTAGCTTTCTCTACCCGGCTGCCCTCATGGGATACCACATCTTCCTAATGGCCCGTGGCGAAACGACGAGAGAGTTTATGAACTCGCACAAGTTCACCAAGAGCGAGCGATATCGACCGTTCGACCAGGCGAGCATCTGGAGGAACATCCTGGCCGTCCTCTGCAGGCCGCGCACGCCCTCCTACTACCAGTTCAAGAAGAGCTATCAAAATGGCGACCAGCGATTGGGCCTTCACCGGGACCAACGACCAGCACCCGACTCTCGAGGTCTCGAAATGGCCGCCGTTAAGCCCTCTTCCCAAGGCGGCTTCCAAGGCCCCGTGGCCCTCCGGGGCTCGAGTCAGGGCGAGCCTTGATGTTTATGACCTCTGTATATCGCGCGTGTTTTTTTTTTCCATCTTCTTGGAACTCATTTCACCGTTACCTTTTTGCTTTTCCAAGACCTCTTCTTCCACAGCAACCGATCATGGTTGATGCCTCTTTTTTTCTTTTCTAGTTCATTCGCACTCGATTTATTGACGAAGGGAAGCACATACGGCTGGAACGAACATACATACATGGAGCAGTGTACGAGTCTTGCAACGTGTTGGAATATAGCTAATGTGTTTCTAATCTTATACCCTGTCGTGGGTGGCATATCTGCCTGTTTGTATTACTTTTTTCTCGATTTCTTTTCCACAATTCTTTTTTTCTTTTTTGCTTTCTCATGCTCTCATTCTCCCAATCTTGGACTTTTCTTTTTGTCTTCTTTTTTTTCTGTGTTCTTCTTCTGATTGAGAGGCGTGGTGGCGTCACTGAGATGGGCAAACGAAGTGTAGACTCGAATCATGAACTAAAGTTTAAGCATGCTGGGCCTGGCGGAGGACCAAAGGTCGTTTCCGTTCTTAGACGAAGAGCAATATCTATTCTTTTCTCTCAAACTGATCTGATATCGCATCATTCCAATTCGTCACCCATTGTGTGGCTCATTCCTGCATTTGCATGTGAATGTACCTTCAATATACATAGGTACATGCATGCATGTAACTCTCCTCCGTCAAGCATCAACTGCCAACTGTCCACTTTGGGTGCTGAAGATGAATAGCATGCATCTGTGTCCACAACAGTGACTAGTACTCCGTGATCATACCAAACTCACCAATAGCACTCAGATCGAGCCCCTATTGTCCTCTGATTTGTAACGGCAGCCCCTCGCCCAGAGATGATGCCTGCCGTGACCCACGTGGAAGCGCCGTGGTCGTCTTTGGTGGTGATAACGTCAGCCGCACATGCTTAGCGGGCCAAGCCTTGTCTCGAGAGATAAGGGGCTGATAAGAGAATTTTTCCCGAAGAAAAGGGAAAGGAAAGAAAAAAAAAAAAAGTTCAAGGCCCAACCACAGTGCAGAGGAAGTGGCTTAGTCCAGCAACCAGGCCCAATCTAGACCTCTTGTCTATCCCCATCATTATCTTCCTCTTTTTCTTCCTGGTCAGCATCGCCTCTCCCTCTCTCTTTTCTCCCCAGACTTTGCAGCAGACCAGCCTTTGTTCTTACGTCCTGCGGCTGAGGCTTTTTGCTCTGGGGATTCCTGTTTGTCTTTCTCTCGTTTCTGAATACCCCCCCTATTTCTCTACAGCAGGAACGCTCAGCAAACGACATCCGCAATGCCTCACCCGGTCTCGCCGCCCCTCGTGGTGTCGAAAGAGGCCCCTCCCCCGCCATCACAGGACGATGTCGCGGCCCTGCTCAACACAGTCTTTACCGCCACGACGTCCGCCGCCTCCATCGATGCCTGCTACGGGCTCTGCGAGCTGCTGCTGAGCTCCGTCGGCTCCGCCGGCCTGACGACGTACGGCATCCTCGCCGAGATCAAGAAGGCGGCCGCCGACAAGAAGAATGGGCTGCGCCGCGAGAGCAGCCAGAACCTGCTGGGCGCCATCTTTGAGCGCTTCCCGCCGCGCGAGGCCCTGAGCGAGGTCGTGCTGCTGGTCCAGGACGCCGGCACCGTGCCCTGCGCCCTGGATGCCCTGGCCGACAAGGGTGCCGTCGTCCGCGAGGCTGCCCAGTATGGCCTGGACGCCCTGCCAACCTCAGCCCCGAGGCCCTCGTCGTCGGCCTGCTGCCCGTGCTGACGCAGTATCTCGGCAAGAAGACGGGCAAGTGGCAGGGCACTGTCGGTGCCTACCAGCTGCTGCAGAAGATGGCCGACAAGTCTCAGGTGACCATCGGCGGCACCAAGGAGGAGGCTGCGGAAAAGGACCTGCTGCGCGAGGCCATGGGTGCCAAGCTGGCCGGCCTGATCCCCCTTGTCGAGGGCGGCATGCACGACTTGAAGACCGAGGTCGAGAAGCAGGCCGTCAAGACGATGAACTCCCTCACGACGCTCCTGTCCAACGACGACGTTGCCCCTCGGATCCCCCTGCTGGTCGACACCATGCAGCATCCTTCTCCCCAGACCCTCCAGAAGGCTATCCACGCCCTGTCGCAGACCACGTTCGTGGCTGTCGTCACGTCTCCTGTGCTGGCTCTGCTGACGCCTTTCCTTGAGCGATCGCTCAACACGCCCACCACTTCCCAGGAGGTCCTCAGACAGACTGTCGTCATCGTCGAGAACTTGACCAAGCTTGTCCACGACCCCATCGAGGCCCGAACTTTCCTCCCCAAGCTGATGCCTGGTGTCAAGGGCGTCTGCGAGCGTGCATCTCTCCCCGAGGTGCGAGAGATTGCCGAGCGAGCTCTGGCTACGATGGAAAAGGCCATGGGTAACGACAAGGACATCATTGCCCGGACCACCGTCGAGGACGTCGCCAAGGTCATTGATGCCGAGGTCCAGAAGCACAACGCCGCGGTGCTGCAGTCCGACTTGTACAAGCTCGCCAAGAGCTACATCAGCGAGATGGTCGCCACCGAGGTCAATTACCGCTACGTCACCCGAATTTCTTCCCACATTGCACCTTACCTGAAGAGTCTGCTGCACCCCGACGCTGCCCAACAGGTGGGAGATGTCATCCAGCAGTTCTACTTGGAAGAGGACCAGCGCAAATACGGTGTTCCTGAGAAGGAGGACGACGGCGAGGTTGAGATTGTCAACGCCGACTTCTCTCTGGCCTACGGTGGTATGCTGCTGCTTTCCCACACCAACTTGCGCCTCCTCAAGGGCCACCGATATGGTCTCTGCGGCCGCAACGGTGCCGGTAAGTCTACTCTCATGAAGAGTATTGCCGCCGGCAAGCTGGAGGGCTTCCCTCCTCAGGATGTCCTGCGCACCTACTACGTCGAGCACAACCAGGGCGAAGATGCCGACATCAGCATCCTCGAGTTCGTCTCCAAGGATCCCGAAATCGGCCCCCAGGGAACTGAGCACATCTCCAAGGTTCTCGAGGAGTTCGGCTTCACCTCTGGACCCGAGGGTCGCCAGGCCCAAAAGGTCGGCTCCCTCTCTGGTGGTTGGAAGATGAAGCTTGCCCTGGCCCGAGCCATGCTGAAGGGTGCCGACGTCCTCCTGCTGGACGAACCTACTAACCACTTGGATGTTGCCAACATTGCCTGGCTGGAGAACTACCTCAAGTCACACCCCGACATTACCAGTTTGATCGTGTCCCACGACTCTGGATTCTTGGACAACGTCACCACCGACATTTACCACTACGAGCCCAACAAGAAGCTTGCTTGCTACAAGGGCAACCTTGCCGCTTTCGTCAAGATGCGCCCCGAGGCCAAGAGCTACTACACTCTTTCGGCCTCCAACGTCCAGTTCAAGTTCCCTCCTCCGGGTATCCTCACCGGTATCAAGTCGCAGACCCGTGCCATCATTCGCATGTCCAACGTCTCGTATACCTACCCCGGGGCTTCCAAGCCATCGCTCCATGAGGTCTCCTGCTCGCTCTCTCTGTCCTCACGAGTGGCCATCATCGGACCCAACGGTGCGGGCAAGTCTACTCTGATCAAGCTGCTCACCGGCGAGACCATCCCGACCACTGGCAAGGTTGAGAAGCACCCCAACCTCCGAATTGGCTACATCAAGCAGCATGCTCTGGAGCACGTTGAGATGCACCTGGAGAAGACTCCCAACCAGTATCTGCAGTGGCGATACCAGCACGGTGATGACCGTGAAGTCCACATGAAGCAGACTCGTGCTTTGTCGGAGCAGGACCGTGCGCAGATGGACAAGTTCATCGATCTCAAGGACGGCAAGCCCGCCAAGCAGATTGAGGCGCTTGTTGGTCGTCAAAAGTTCAAGAAGACGTTCCAATACGAAGTGTAAGTGAAAACCAAACCTCTGACTTGTAAGTATCGATATTAACCGTCTGCTAGGAAATGGCGTGGCATGCTTCCCAAGTACAACAGCATGGTTTCTCGCGAGACCCTGCTCGAGCTCGGCTTCGACAAGCTGGTCCAGGAGTTTGACGACCACGAGGCGTCTCGCGAGGGTCTCGGTTACCGTGAGCTCCAGCCATCCGTCATCTCCAAGCACTTTGAGGATCTTGGCCTGGACCCCGAGATTGCCAACCACAACGAGATCGGCTCGCTGTCTGGTGGTCAAAAGGTCAAGGTCGTCATTGCCGGTGCCATGTGGAACAACCCTCACTTGCTGGTTCTGGACGAGCCTACCAACTTCTTGGACCGAGACTCTCTCGGAGGTCTGGCCGTGGCCATCCGCGAATTCAAGGGAGGTGTTATCCTGATTTCTCACAACGAGGAGTTTGTCGGCGCTCTCTGCTCCGAGCAGTGGCTCGTCAACGACGGTCGCGTGACCCAGCGTGGCAACACGGCTGTTGACCTCGGTCGCTTCGAGGACAGCCGTCCCGGAAGTGGCGTCACCAGCACTGCGGCCAGCTCGGTCGTCAGCAGCGCTGTCAACTCCGGCGTTGAGGATAACAACGGCGAGCTCAAGTTCAAGGCTCGCAAGAAGAAGAAGTTGACCAAGAAGGAGCTCAAGGAGCGGGAAGTCCGTCGTCGCTTGAGACACATTGAGTGGCTCAACAGTCCGAAGGGAACTCCTCACCCTCCTGACACCGATGATGAGGAGTAAAAACCACACCTGGGGTTGGTTTTTGATGAGAGATGGAAAAGTTTTTTTTTTGTGCTCTTTGATTCTTTTTTAAACGCTATGAGAATGTTTCTCTAGAGAGAAGTCACAGATCGGGTCGTTTTATGGGTTTCTGAGATTTAGCGTCTGGGTAGAGCTTTGTGCACGCTTTTTCTGTGGGAAAGATGTCTTTACAAGATCAAAAATCTGGATTAGATGGAACGGGATTGAACAACGGGGGGATGCAGCTGGAACAGACGATGATGATGATGGATGAAGAGGGATATGCATGACCCCTTGAGAGAGTTTCATTTTGATGAAGAGGTTATAGAGGCGTTTTTGGGTATATAGATGGAATTTTCTTTTCCTTTTCTTCTTTTTCATTCCTTTTCAATTTGTGGTTTTCGCCTTTCTTTGTGTCTAATCTGGGCCGTAAACGAAGAATGGGATAGACTTAAATTGCCAACTTGACGAAGCTATCAAATGAATGGAGCAAAGGGGTTTCTAATTCCGCCGTATTGCCAATTCGTTTTCTCCATCATTCTGTCTATCGAACTCAGGATGAAAAAGATGTGAGGACAATATTCTTATTTTGTTATTACTATCCTATAACCAACACTATAGCCAATCCCATCCCATTCGCCCGCTGTCCACCTCCTTGCCCTTTTTGATCCCAAGAAGCCCCGTCCTAAATACCATACTTTCGCAAGTTTTCTCCATAACAGTTTTTGACATCATTCCTCCGAATTGCGAACCCTTTCCGTGATTAACGTTTAAGAATCTAGCGTTTGGGCCTAGGCCATAACATGACAAGGAAACGAAACTAGAAAAAAAATGAAGAAGAATTGCAGAGAAATAAGTTGGAACCCATTTTCTAAATCGTACGAAGTCGTGCAATGGGTGACGAAAGGAAAGTTGATAATGATGAAAAGTCGTGGTGGTCCACATGTGGGAATGGAGGGAGGAAACGCCAATCCCGTCTATACATATTGTGTTGTAGGTTTTTATAAGTCATTTCTGTGTGGTCGTATATTTGCCAAGTTACCATGAGAACGTCATGAGGGCAGGGTTCAGGGCCAGGGGCAGCAGGAAGTGACTGGCGGCGACGGTGGCCATGGGCAGGATAGCGACGAAGTCCTTGATACGCCAGTCATAGGGGACAAAGGGCGCCTGAGCGAGGATGATCATGCCCACGATGAAGATTAGGGAGAAGAGCATGGAGAATTTGAACTACAAGCCGATATCTGTCAGCAAGATTCTTCACAAAGCGACGATACTAATGGAGGGGTCGGGGGGTGACTGACCTTCTTCAAGACCTTGGGGACTTCAATAAAGAAGTTGGAGAACTCAGCCTCCTTGCTCGTGGCGCCCCACGTCATGTTAATCTCAAACATGTGCGCCAACAAAGCCTGGCTGACGTGCAGCGACAGGCCACCGAGGAAAATGGCCAGCATGAGAGTCCACATGAAGTTCTCAAACAGCGCGTACAGCAGACCGCGCTCGGCGACACGGTAGCGCATGACGGCCAGGGCAACGTTGCCGAGACCGTTGAAGACGATGATGATGGAGAACCAGACCTGCCATGAGTCGACGTAGTACTTATCCAGGTAACCGTTAAACCAGCCCATGACAAAGTAGTTGACCGCGGTCAGGATCCAGGCAGCGCCAATGGCGTAGTAGGTACCGATGTAGGAGATGACGGTGACCTTGGACGTGAAGCGAATGTTGGAGAAGAGGAAGCGGCGGAACAG
The DNA here is from genome assembly GCF_003025115.1 of Trichoderma citrinoviride. Lineage (NCBI taxonomy): Eukaryota > Fungi > Ascomycota > Sordariomycetes > Hypocreales > Hypocreaceae > Trichoderma > Trichoderma citrinoviride. Next base: position 482,277 of record NW_020194718.1, on the reverse strand, counting down.
GGGCGTAAAGGGGCCGCGCCAGAGCCAGGTGCGAATGGGGTGGAAGAGGAGCTCGTTGCAGCCGTAGGCGTACTTTTCCCATCGGGCAAGCTCGTCGTAGACGGTCAGAGACACACCCTCTTTGAAGCCCTCTCCGGCCCAGGCGGCCAGGCGGATGATGTACCCATTGACCTGCAGACGCAGCGACATGTCAAAGTCTTCCGAGACGTGGCTTTCAGACCAGAACTTGTCGTAGCCGTCCTCATCTTGGTAGGCGACCTGCTGAATAGCGGACCAGCGAAGGATGGCGTTGTGGCCGACAAAGGGCGCGACGTCACCGTTGGAGACAGTGTATCGGATGGCAGAGTAGATGAGGTTGGTGAAGAAGGTGATGCCGTTCTCAAAGTAGGTGTGGACGACCTGCATGACGCCGGAGGAGAACTGCATGATGCCGACGTCAGGGGACTGCTCCATTTCGGAAACGGCATCGAGCAGGCAATCGGCGGGAACACGGGTATCAGAGTCAATGAGCAGGATGTAGTCTCCCATGCGGATGTTACCATCAGCCCAGGCACGGCCATCGGCCTCGAGGACCTCCTTGAGAGCTTCTTCGTACGCCATGGCCTCGTCGTTCTGGCTCCATTCGGGAGGACGCTCAATCGCCTGCAGCTTCTCTTCGACCTTGCAGGAGATCATGAGGGCAAAGTTCATGTTGGAAGCCTTCTTGAACTTGCCCTTGCGCGTGAAGCCGTTCTCTCCGTGCTTGGGGCGGGCAACCCAGCCGATGCTGTTGTCGGCGTAAAACTCAATGCGAGCGAGACGGTCCTCTTCGGAGATGAGCTGCAGACCATCGTCGTTGATGAACATGTTGGCTGAGCCGCCCTGGAGTTCATACGTAGACATGGCCTGCTTGATAGACTTGACGGTCGGCATAATGACACCCTGCAGACCTTCCTTGTAGACGGGGCACTGGATGGTGACGTGAGGGAGAACGGCAGTCTGCAGACGCGGCGGCGGTCGGGCAGAGTAGAACTTGGAGTTGATTGTGAGCTGACGAATAGGGCCAAAGATCTGAGCCAAGCAGCCGATGATGACTTGGGCGAAAAAGAGCGTGAAGAAGACCTGGACCGGAGCCAGGGCCACGAGGGCAAGACGGGTATAGTTGCTGTCCACGGAAACCTCAATGGCTAGCTGTCTCCAAGCGGCGCCCAGGGAGACGGTCACCAGGGCCAGGGTCAGAGACACGAGGACGGTGTTCTGGAGGTGAATAGGCCGCTTCTCGGGCTTAATCTCGCCGCTCTCTTCGTCGATCTCAACTTCAGTGACAGGTTGGACTCCCTTCTCATCGCCGCCTTCATCGTCTACGTTGCCGGCCTTCCACACCAGCTCCATGAGCTCGGATTCAATGGCCTTGGCGCGTGCCACCAGATGAAGAGCATCGTCATCCCAGACAACCAGGAGACCCTCGGATGCGACAAAGGCAGCGAACTGGTACTTGCGAGCTCGCGGCAAGTCATCAATGGTAGGGAGAATCTGCACGCGCAAGCCGTTCATGAGCGGCACATCAACGGCGTCAGGGGACCATTGCAGAAATGTCCTGATGACACGCGAGTTGACCGTCATGGCACACTGCACGTTGAGAGCAGCGCATGCTAACGCAAAGGGAGAGTTGGCAAGCTGGGGAGGACAGGCCATATAGTGGCCGCGAGCTTTACGGAGCAAGACGCCCTCAATCTCTCCAGATCCGTCGCTAACCCAGAGCTGAGAACACTGCTGCTGGTACAGGTAGTTGACCATGACTTCATGCTTGATGTCGTCGAGGAACATGGAGCTATGCGTTGAAGGGGTAGACCTTCCAGAGCTGGACTGGGGCCGGGAATGGAATCTGGGGGTGGGAGGCTGAAGGTCCATGTCGTTGCCCGAGGTGGACGATGGTGGCTTTTCCGACATGACTGACTGCCGGCCTTCATGCTGTAACCGAGGAGGAGGTACCAGCTTGGCCGGCGGCGGCGGCGCTGGCGGTGCTTGCTCAGCATTCTTGGTGCTGGTCTTGAAGTAGCTTGCGATACCCATCTTGACCAGTGTGAAGTGAAGAGGTTGTGGAGGTAGTTTTGTGGGCGATTGCCCCAGGCAATGGAACTGTTCGAGTCCCAAGCCCTCTCTGGGGGTGCTGAAGGTTGAAACGGGGCTCCTTTCAAGCTGACTCGGCCGATATACGTTGAGTGTAAGTGATTGTGGTTCACGAAACCGGCAGCGTGGAGCGCTGGTATTATAACGACAGCAAGTATGCTACCCGCAGAGTGGAGAGACCGCGACGCACGACAAGGCCGAGCTCCCTCTGGTAATAACGAGCGGTGGTGAAGAGAACGAGTGTAAGTGAATGTGGTGTGGAACGGAAACGAAGGCAATGCCCGAAGACCTTGTCCACTTATGCGATATTGGCCGAGAACGCAACGTCTGCAGGCCTGGCGGATGAGCGAGGGAAAGGGGAGGGCAGAGGGAGGAGATGATAAAGACGTGCGACGAGGTGAAGAAGTATGAGTTGGAGAGAGGGTGGGGGAGTGAGGCAAGGCCGTCGACGAGGACGGGATGCAATCGCGGATGGTGGACTAGGGACGAGATCAGGCCAGGGCCCGGTGGCAGCCCAAGAAATGGGTGGGCTGGACTCTCAAAGCATCCCGATCGGTGGCTCCCGCTCGATCTCTCGGTCTGGTGTGCATGGTGGGTAGAAAGCAGCACCTCTTGGGTTGGAGCTGAGGGCAGGAAAGAAGCGTAGCGACAGAGTTTGGTCAGGGAGGCAGGGGGGGAGGGCGTGCGGTTGGCAATGCAAGGTTGCAGGCGCAACAAGCTGCAGCTCTTATGCGCCAAGGCGCAAGCATCACTGTGGTGGGAGTGGGCATGCTGAGGAACAAGAACAAGCTGATGGGACTCCGGCCTCCGTTTGGACGCCACGCCAGGCCGCAGGAGTCTCGCAGCACTCAAGACGATAGGGAAAGCAGCTAGAGACGGGCCAGGTTGCCGGGCCAGGTCGAGTGGCAAGCAGGGAGGAAAAGCTCTGGCTCGAGTCCATGCCCGATATCCAGCACCCGAGCCAAGACACCGTATTGACTCGACCTTGTCGATGGATGACAGATCTGGGCCCTCGCTGAAGAGGCACCCGGTTCTAGACGATCTGAGACCGATGCTACAGGTCCTCGTGGGTAGTAGCAATCGATGGCTGGGGCCCCATCATTGTTGGAAGAAACAGCCTACTGATGGACCACTGCCCACGTTTTCCTCGAGCCAGCCCAGAGATCCGTGCAAGTCCACGGCGATGGGTACCGCTCGGTACGAAGTATGGAGTAGCACAGGCAATAGAAGACAAGCGACGGCATACCCTTGCTCAGTAATCTGGACAGCCTATGTATGTAATGTTCGAGAGGAGCAGCCATGAGCATCAGTCATTGAGTGAACTTTGACCGGACCCTGGTGCCTGTGGCTGCTTCTTGGCCGCCTGGATATGGCAGCTCGTTTGCTGTCGTTTTCGCACCAGGTCGATTCCTCGTACCTCGTACTTCTTAGAGCCTGTCGTGAATGTACGCAGCCGTCGGTGCTGACAATTGGGGATAGCCTTCTTCCCTCCCCAGTCTAGTATTCGTCCAGTTGAGGCCAAGAGCCCTCTCTCGCCGGTGGCCTTGGAGCAATCGCCGGCATGGTGACAGTCACGGTGGGTTCGTCGTCAAAAGTCCGGCCAGTAATCCGGACTTTCGCCTCCCCGCCTGGCTCCTCTCAAGGGCCTTGGCTGGCTCCATGGAATTGGGACCGTCTAATGACTCCTTCGTATGAGGGCCGTGAGCGTGTTCTTGGGCTTGCGCTTGTACCTGGACAGCGCGCTTCGAGCGGGCGGCTGGGAAGAGAGTGCCAAAGTCAATGGGCTTGTCGTTGCTCGTAGCTTTGCGCCGGGTTCGCACATGGGGTGGAGATGTGCCGAATTGCCTTGGCTTGCCTTCTGCTCAGTTGAGGCTGCCTCTGCTCTGTCGGCGAATCGCCCGCCCGTCCGGTGCCTGGGGTGCGAATTTCACGTCAACCCAATTGATAGAGAACAACAAAAGGCCCAGGGGGGGGTGTGATGGTGGAGAGAAGGAGGGGGTGAGGTCTGGTAGCTCAAGCGGCAGAAAAGAAAAGCCAAAGTTGGTGGCCTTTGTGGGAACCCCTGGCGAGCAGATCTGATTGGCCAGCGCCTTTTCTGCCAACCTGAAGCGACCGCTTAAAGCGGCGACAGGTGCGGCAGCGCTCAGATAGTGCTGTGCTCTAGCGCCTGATGCCAGGCAGTAGCTGCATCTCGCAAACCTTCCACTCGCCTGAATGCGAATGCCCTCATCGTCCTCATCACCAGCTTCAATGACCGTGGCTGACTGACTAGCACACGCCAGGCCGCGGCAGCCGGATCGGAGGATTAGGGTCAGCACTGTCTCCCGGCACTCGTTTACTCCGTCTTATCGCCCCGGCCAGTTCTGTGAGACTCCAGCAAGATTGCGAGATTGCGAGATGCCAGCCAGACGACCAGTCACTCCTCCGACTCTGTTCGGACGCAGAACCTAATGCATGATAATACACGATACGCAGCCTTCCTTCGACAGACCAGTCAGCCAGGCCGGCAGAGAACGCAATCAGGGCAATAGCTCCATGGCGTCAGGGCAGCCTAGAGATAACAACTTCGGGTTCCTGATGCCCGATTGGATCGCGCGCGCCAGCTTCAGGACGACCACAAACGCACGTCCAGCGCCACCGCAACAGCGCATCAGGAAGATGAAAGCAGAGGGCTGATGGCTATCCTCAACTTGCCAGCTCCGGCCCCCTTGCACACAGTCGAGAACGCACGAGTCCTCCCTCGCAGAGCCATCACTCGGCCGGCTCTGGTGGTGAAGCTTACACGGGCTCGCGAGGCTTGTGTGTGCTGGTATTTTGTACTCGCACTCAAAGATGGCTGCCATCCCTTTGGACTTGCTTCAACAAAGGCCACGACGAACGCCACAGGCACACCCGTGCTGATATCCGCAGGTCTTTCGTTGAGGTGGGTGTGGGTGGCATGTGGCCTGCAAATCAGAGGCTGTGGACGACCCTGCCTGGTGCTGCGTTGCTGCGCATAATGGCTCGAGATACAGAATCCGGAATACGGGAGCATTTGGGCCATGCACTCGAGGCTATTTTTGGCCATCTTTCCGCCACAGACTTCGTATTTCCACTTTTCGTGTGGGTAAATTTTCCGTCTCTGCTTGCCGAGTTGCACCACGACGTTGACATGGCCCCAACTCGATAACTCGGTTGATGTCTCTTCACCCAAGACATGTTCAGTTGGCACGAGTTCCCATCAGCCCGGGACGGTACCTAGTATCTGCATATCGGTGAGCCAAGTTCTGTTGTTCGTCTTATGCCAGCCAGAGTCTGCGCATCATCTGGCCAATGTGCCTCCACGTGGCCCTCGGTTGGAGCATGGGAGGACTCAGCTCGATGCCACCGTTACGAGAGCAACCCAACCGCATTTCAATAGTACCGTATGCCATCTCCCCATTGTAGTGTCTGCTTACTGATACTGGCATGCTATCTAGACGGGTTGTACGGAGGAAGCTATCAAAAGAGATGTCCTCGCGTCGCTAAGCATTAGGCCTAAATAGTTAGCGACGCGAGGACATCTCTTTTGATAGCTGCCTCCGTATGTCTGTGGAGCAATAGTCCAGCAGTCCAGCGTACAGCAACATGGTCATGCGAGCCCCGGTACTACCACCTCTGATGTGCTCAACACCATCACGACTTACCCTGAATACTGATAGAACGAGTGCCAAGTGCTGTCTATTGTCTTTCTACTGCAAAAAGGGTCCTTCTTCGCCTCCACGGAATGTATTTGATGTTTCCATGCGCCTGTCACGCGTGCTATAAGCGCCACGACAATCTCCCTTTCACCAGCCAAGCAAGCCACAGTCTGTATAATAGGCCGCCATCAGCCGCCCCCTTACCTGTCAAGATGCAAATTTTGCTCACTGACATGTATGTGCTACCTGTCATGGAGTACAAGCCGCCCATGAAAGACTCGAGAGGGAGCCGCCCATCGATGAGGCGTAGATGCTCCTTCGGGGAGACCTGCGAAGCTCATATCCGTTCATCGCGCACCTCATGGCCGCCATGTTCCTTCATTCCTCTCCACGTCCGTATTCTGTACCACCAACCAGGACATGCCCGAGACAGCTGGGGGATCACCAGCAAAACGGGTAACCACGTCGACGCAATGAAATTACATAGATATGTCCACTTTCAGAAATCAAATCCCTTGGTCGAAAGCCTCGTGGCTTGTACCTGTCCTACCCTTCATGCCGCCCACAGTGATATGGCTGCATTTGTAGTCCAAACGCCGTGTCCTTCGTCACCGATAGAGCTGTCTCTCTATTCACGCTACGGCATTCCCTCCGTTGTGGCTGCCTTTATCGAATCCGCTAGAACAAGTCACGTCCCGTTGACCATGCAGAGACCCCCAAGCCCTTCCAAGCCCCATTATGCCGTAGTATCGGTATAACCGCATTACACGGCGTTGCTGAGCATACTGGGTCCTAGATCCATCTTGGGAAGACAATAAAGTAAGTGACTAGAAAAGATGCTCGTGCATTGAAACGTGTTCATGCATCTGCCGCACATTAGCCCAGTATCTTGTTACCGTTTACGTTCGGTGTGCCTCCCGAAGGAGTAAGTGATCACTATCTGCTGCCAAAGAGCTAATAAGATTCAGTATCGGGTATATGATAAGTGCAGTACTCCGTACAAGGACTGTTGAAGAGAGCTCAAAAAACAAACCAGGAATCGGTACCCGGATGATACTCGTCAAGTTCGGCTGAGGAGAGATAGAAAGGATAGAGAAGAAAACCAGCAAGAGAAAAGGGGGGGGGCCAGAACAGCCTACCGCCACAAGCAACCATTCGGAAGATATCCCCTACCACACACACCCTCCCCCCTTTTGTTCCTAGTGTCCGCCGCTAAACAAAAAGAAGATCGGGCTGGCTAAGTAGGTAGATAGGAATGGTGTTGAATGCCCCTTGTACTTTGTAGCTTTTTACACGGCAGCCAGCCTCGTAAAGCTTCTGTGGCTATAAGTCAAGACATCAACCGGCCTAACAAAAGCCACGCATACACTGCATCTGCAAGAGAAAGCTGGATACTACTATGCTGTGCGGCGGCATGACGGGATGATAATGCAGGTCTCAGGTAATCTAACCTATGTATTCTGCTTACTATTGTCAAGATTATCTGGACAAGGCTGCACCCAGCCGAGCAAGATAAGACAGGATCGGCCAGGCGAACAATGAGCAGCAAACAAAAGCAAGGCAGGACATGACGATTGCGAGAAGGAGATAGATAGAGAAACGTGAGAAAAAGCCCAACCTGCTTACTTTGCATTTCAGCCTTATCTACATCTCTGTATTCAGCTTCCATGCAACCCAAACCGCAGACAAACACCGTCTGCCAACGCCAACATACATACATGATGTGGACTCTGCACCGCTTTCACCCACATACATACATACATGTAAGGAGAAGCAAGACTACCGATTACTGGCAGACGAATATCAACCAATAGATTCAGCAGGTGCTTGACGTGGAAAAGAAGAGTCCAGTCCCATATCTTTGTTCCCCTTGTGAAAATGGCGTCTTTGCGGCTGCATCACATCCCTGGCGCCATACATGCAAAATGCAGCCTTAACAATGGGAGGCCGAGACTTTGGCAAGATGGATATTGCACGCCATTAGGTTTGCCAGCGAAGTAAACAGCTTTGCTCAAAGAAGATAGATTTGTTTTGTTGTCCCCTTGTTCTCAGCTGGTGTCTACACCGCATCAACGTTGCCGTGATGTGATGCGCTGTGGTCTGTCGGCGTGAAGCCCAATCAGCTGGAATCTTCGTATATTCACCTGCCGCCCTGTGTAATTGGGCGATTCGATACGTGTAGAAGATACTGTGGGAATGTAGTTGATATCCCGTGCAAAGAGAACTTGAAGTCATCGTATTGCTCTCTCGAACGTTTACCAGATACCCGGGTAGTGTCAAAGATTCACAATAAAAGGCATTCAATAACAAGATAAATTCAGTGTATATATCCAACCAAACGCCGTTTAGCTTTGGGACGCGCATCTAGTAGCCAAATATACCCTCCATCCAAATTACCCAACAAGATACTGTAATCTCGACCGTAAACCCTTCGCCTACGTATACCTGATACATTTTCAAAAATAAAGGAGAAACAAGGTGAAATAGACCATGACGCCATGGTATCTTCTGTGTTGCAACAACACAGCAGCATTGAAGGGTTTGGCTCACAACTCTTCGTCACCATCGCACTGCTGCGTAATGACGACGCGGCTGACCTCGAGCTGAGGCTGGGTCCAAGTAGGGTACCATGAGTCACGAGCGTCCCAAAAGTCTTTCGGGGCATTGGGAGAGTGGTCCAACCAAGGCTTGCCAGATTTGCCGTCCTCAAACCAGCCGTTTGTCCCGCCGACAGCGAGGTTCAGGATGAGGTAGAACTCCTGGTCAAAGGGGGTATTGTCACGGCCCGTCTGGCTCCAGATGTCAACCAGACGCGTGCCGTTGGACGTGGAGTCAGGGAAGGCGCCGCGCTTCCACATGGGCTTGTTGAAGTTGACATAGGTGACTTGCAGCAGCCGGCTGTTGACGTAGGTGAAGAGGTACTTCTGCGACCACTCGAGGCCGAATGTGTTGAAACCCTGGCTGTAGGTGCTGTGCAGAGACTTGCGCTTGTTGTTGGTCTTCCACCAAGCATCGTTGGCCGGGTCGGGACCCCAGTGCAGGGCTGACGAAGCAATGTTGTTGCCTCCCTGGCCGTAGGTGTGGTTGTTTCCGCGCGACTCCATGATGTCAATTTCTCCAGAGCAAGGCCAGGGCCCGTAGGTGTCCTTGACAGGCAACATCCAGATGGCGGGCCACAGCCAGTCGCCCACAGGCAGCTTCGCAGTGACTTCGACACGGCCATACTTGAGCGTTGCGCCCTTTTTGGTGTTGATGCGGCCGGAGAGTGTCGGGGGAACAATGGTGGAGTTGCCGTTGGTGGTGTTGGTGGCAGCAACGCAGCTATAGTAGTCTGTCGAGGTGCAAGTGCCGTCCTTGAGCAAGTTGATGACGTTGTTCTTCTCAACCAGGTTGGCATCTTGCAGCGTTGCCTTGATCATGAGATGGCCATTGTCGCCAATGTAGACGTTGCTATCGCCGCCAGTCGTCTGTTCGAACTCGCCGTTGCTGGATTTCGTGTAAGTCAGTAAAAGCGCATGAGACCGGCACTCGATTCAAGCAAGGCACTTACCCAAAGCCGCCAACCTGCACCTCTTTGGTCCAAATGCTGGGATCAAGACCGCCGCTGAAGTCCTCATCTAAGACTGGACAGTACTTGTGGTGGACGACACTTCGCAAGCCGTCCCAAACCAGGAAGCCAGAGATGGCCAGGCCCAGGAGGATGCCGAGGAGGGGCAGTATCGTGACCCATTTCTCCTTGGGGTCGGTCTTGTTCAACCAAGGCTTCTCGATCTCGCCCTTCTTGACGAGTCGCGAGTGGAAATACCGCTGGCCGCCACGAGCTTCAGCGGGTTCTTCGTAGGGGCTGCCGCTCGAGCCCTCAAAGCTGGAGGCAGGCCGTGAAGCGTCCGGGCTCACGAAGGGGTTTGTGCCGGGTCCCTGGGCATTTGAGGCCGTGTCAGTGTTGTCAAAGAGGTTGCGGCTGGCATCAGTGTTGGGCGTTCCAGGGCGGAGAGGCGTGGGCGCGCTGGATGTTGCGGCCGAGGGGACGACGGGAGGTCGCCCGTAGAAGTTCTGCTCCATTGAGATGCTGCTCTATGAATGGGTGGATGGTCTGATGCGTCGACAGGACTCTGGGTGTGAGGTTGCAACAGACGGCTTGGATTGGGACTTGGAGGGAATCCGTGGGCACCTTATGAGACACGCAGGAAAGAAAGAAAGAGAGGCCGCTGCGACGGTGACGTATGGATTGGGGAGAGGGTAGATACTAAGTTGTGAGAGAATGATTGAGTGAGTGGGGAGGGTCTGATATCCCAGGAATCAGGTCGATGGAAGCACCTTGCGCGAAGTACACAATCTCAACTGGACAGAGGGACTGCGGCCGCTGCAATGGAGAAGAAGTAGGAGGAGGAGATTGGGAATTATCGCCTCAAGCCTCTTCTCAGCTGGGCGGGCGCGTGCAGATGGACTGTTGAGGCTGTCCTGGGCCTTGGATTGGTATCAGTCGTCCAGCCGAGTTGCTGTACTGGTGCGACCTCAGACGGCACCTCGTGGCAAAGGTACATGTACATGCGCATGTGCGTCTGCGATGCCTGATACCTGAGGTATCCGTGAGCCATTCACTGTCGACACCCTCAAACTTTTTTTGCTTCTTCCAACTCTTTTTCCTGCAGCTACAACTATCAATCACCTTACGCTCCCCCCGGTCTCGTCCAGCGGAGACCCGGCAACTCAATAACGCATCCAACCACCCGCTCGCAACCTGCAGGGCCTGGAATATCGCGACTTGCGAGCTGTCGAGGGCGTGTGCAGTGAGCTGCAGCGAGTTGCAGCTCCTTGTCCAGCGCCAAGGTGCCGTCCCTTGTTGCTAAGCTGATCCCTGCCGCCTGGCTTCGACTCAAACTTTCCTGTTCGCTGCATGTACAACTAAAGTGTGTCTCTTTGCTGGCCCAGCTCCACACCCCCGGACAGCTTAAACTCTGTCCTATCAAGCAGCGCTGATGGTGAGCATGGCACGAGCAGAAGCAAAGAAGCAGGGACCGGGGCCAGGCTAACAGTTATTCGGTATGCTTAGATCTTACCATGTTGTTAACCCGGTGCCTGTTTTCCGCGGCCGCATAGCGGTACCAACTCCCGCAGAACGGCCGCGAGGACGCTGGTGTAGCAGATAAGGTTATACTGCCAATTCAGGCACAGGGTCCGTCGATGGCCTCGTTCTGATCAGAGTTTGTCGGCTCCGGCGTGGGTATTCGGCTGTGTGCATCGCCAGAGCACCACCCACTGCAACCCTTGTGGCAAGACAAGCGCCCTACAGCCTACAATGTGCCAAAGTACGAGTGCTACGAAGTATGTACCTGCGCAGCCGATACATCATACGGTGGTACGAAGTACAGAGGATACTATGGACATTCGCATGATGACCTCTGCCGGATTCACACGGCGACTTCGTATCAATCCTGTTTGTTGCAGCGCCAAGCTCTGATTTGATATTGCTAGCGACTATCGATCAGCCGCATCAACCGCATCCGCTATACCCACTGCCAGTGCGACAAGAGAGAGAGCCTGCGGTGGCACACGGCACCGCGTCCTGAGAAGGAACTGATTGACTGATGCTCTGCCGCAGAGCCGGGCCACTCTTCCTGCAAGACAACGGGCAGATGCCCTCAGACAGAGCAAACTCTTTCGCTCTCGACAGGGACAGCGCTAGAAGGCCGGTCGGGCCTGTATCCGGCGCCTTTCGAGCGCTAAAGCTGGCGGACTGCGATGCCCCTGGCTTGACACTGGCCGGCGGCACAAGCCGGATCGCGGGTCCCGGTGCTGGCCACTCGATGCGAAGCTGTAAAAGCAGCGACAGGTGGCTGCGATTAGATGCCGCTGTGGCTTCCCTCTTGCTCAGCGCCCGCCATTCAGCCTTCTCTCTTCCATGCGGTGCCTGAAGATCCCCTGTCACCCAGTCCGTCATGCCTCTCACCGCTTTCGATAGAGACACGCCCTCACGAGCACACACACACCACGATCAGATGCAACAATCATGGTCAATCGACCATCTTTGACTCCTCCCGCATTTGCACTAGCCAGGGCCACACCAGAATTGCTGGCAACTTCGGAATGACGAGACTTTCCGCCACCAGAAACTGCAGCAGATTCCGCGTTAATGCCGCCAAGAAGCCGGACCAAGGAAGAAAGGGCACCGAGAGGCCGCAGTGGAAGCTGTCGGTCCGTTTTGTCGACTTGTGCCGGTGTTAGCTTGGGCAAGACGTGGGAAACCTTGCCGGGTAAATTGATGCCAACACAAAGGAACCATGACAAGGTTCCGTCTCTGCATGGTTCGTTGGAGGCATGAAACCAAGTGAGGGACTTGGTTATCCAACCATCTGCCTCGGGGATGACGGCCTCGAGTCTTGCTGGATCGCTCACATTGGTATTGTGCCTGGCAAGGTTCAAGGTCGATGGCATAAAACTCAAATTGATTGCCCCAACGAGGATCGCGGTCTACAGCAAAATATGATCAGATGCTTCATCCCGAGGTCACGATCCAAGCTGTGTCCACTTTGCGCGTGCGTGTAAGTCAGAGATGCAAGGGAAGCCACTTATAGGTCTCACCTCCGCCCTCATTTACGTCATTCAGATCCAGCTGCTGAACTTTGTTGCCCCAGATCCGACACATAAAACAACTACATCCCTACCACTGGGGCTCTCCAAGAGCATCGTCTGGTCAATGCGGGCTGTCCATGGCCGCTATACTTCGGAATCAGAGCGGAAAGAGAGGATAGGGCAAGGACAGGCAAAGAAAAAAAAAAAGAGACGAATGGGGACTGACGCTGTCCGCAGCCAATAGCCGCTCCACCACGCTGATCGATTCAAACTCACGGCTTATGCCTCACATCTTCGGTCGAGGCAATACCATGTCGAAGAGCGGCGATTCATCTGCACAACTCAATTGAGTTGGCCGATAAGGGCGCAGGGAGTCGCACGTTGAGCTGGACAAGGCCGCAGCCCGGATAGCCTTTGCCGATTGACACATGGACAGGCAGACGCTGGGCAACACTCATTTTGTCTTGCTGATAGCACCGAACAGGACCTGATCAGACCCCTTGACCTCACCTACGAATTACAGCCCAGGGCAAATCAAGAAATCTACGAGAATGCGGCAGCAAAGGTCCGGCTTGGCGAGACCGCAACTGACGCTTTGTCTACTGCTAGCATCCATATGAATTTCTCCCCTCCGGACCAGATGTCGTGAGCGGAGACAGGATACCGCGGGCTGCTAAACAATGGCAGCTGAAGTCTCGAGGCTAACGTGTGGCTTGACTCCGCCGCGGTGGGGGTTTCTTTGCTGGCATGGCTTCTAGTCTACCCGCCTGAGTGTCCTTTGGAATGCATTCACTATCATGGATCTCGATGAGCTTGGAGTCAAGTCATATCGATTCTGCGGCCGCAGGTTGGGTTCACGACCAGCCAGGAACCTGTTTGTCTTTCGCCATCCTGTCCATTTACGGATAAATGGGAAGCGAAGAAAAGACAGAAGGAGCTGAGATCGACAGACCAGAACAATGGCCGTCTGCTGCCCCCACCTCCAAGCAGCACCGCAACCACCAATCGATGAGGCTCGCTCTATTTTTATCGGCACGGCTAGCGTTGACGCCTTTGTCGGCTCCGTGTCTCAGTCAAGCAAACCTCGTATAGCTCGCGGGTGTGTGTCGTGGCGTGATGCCAGTCAATGGAGATGCCAACAGGCGAGTTTGCTGTGCTTCGTCTTGGTAACGAGCGGGAATATACAGACACCACGAGAGCTGTATTGGATGCGGAGCGCAAAGACCATGCGCCGGCTCCTTGGTTGGCCGTCTTCAGGGCTAGAGGAAAGCATCAGAGGACTCTTGGAAAGAAGCCCACTGCCGGTGCCATTCCTCGTATTTCCGCGAATTTTGTTGTGTAACTCACATCTACATCGACTCACGGCCACTTGCGCCTACAGCAAGTATGACAACGATGTCACATACTCGTACAAATCCTTGAGTTACCTACTAATCTTATCAACTACCTACATAGTGCAACCAACCAAGCAAGCCTCCTGATCACCCGCCATGCCATCTACGAGTCCATCTGATGCCCTTGTGCTACCACCTCTCGTCCACCTGCTCAACTCAACTTTCCTATGTGAAGTAGATCGGAGATATCAGCAAACAGGATGGACAAAACAACGTTCAAGGTGATGCCCAGTGACCAGGCCTTCGCAATCATGTCGTGTCACTCCAATGCATAGATAGGATCCTCCTGCTGACTGGAGGGACTGCCACCGCTGAGAGGACTCGGACTTGCTGGTCTTTCCACCAAGCATAAGGCGCTGTCACTTTCATCCTACAGGTGATATCATGGAAAAGCCTAATACTCGGCCCGCTGGATAGGGCTCCGAGTTCAAAGCCATGTGGATCACCACGGCTCTTATCCATCGCATGGTCTTTTCCGCTTCCACAGCCCGGAAGCTCCATAAAACTACGGCATGACGGACGGAGCATGACTCGGGCAAGATCGGGTAGCTCCCGAAGTGGTCATACAGGGATCACGCCCAGTTGGTACCACTCCTGTTTCTGTTTACTCACTCTCTTTTCCCTTGCCATCAGGCTGCCGCTGTTGCAACAGACCTCGTACATCGCGTGGCGCTACTTTACTTGGGAAAAAGGCGAAGAAGGGTTCCGCTTTTTGCGGTCGCGCTTGTGATGCAGGATGGCTCGTATCGTATGGATGCAGGACCGGAGCTGCCAGGGGTTGTTGATGCAACGATTGGGCGGCACCTCGTTGTTGAGATGCCCCGTCGACACCGCGGGATACGATGCAGACCACATATTGCCGCGTTGTTAGTGTTTATGGGAAGAGCAAGTCAGAGTGGTCGATTCGCCTTTTGCAGCCTCTCTGCGTGTGGTTGCGTCTGCTCGTATCCTCCTCGGTTTTTGCAAGGGCACCATGCCAACACACACCAAACTACTGCCGGGCTGCATCACGTATGCAGCTGCAATCCCTTTTGGCACTGCTTTGACTTGCTTTTTCCTCTCTCGAATCTACTATCATCGAGATTTTGCATGGGCTGTTATTCCGTCCTCGTACATGCAGTGCGTCCCAACTCGCTGCTCCTACTAACGCCAACAGCAGCCCTTGCTCGTTACTGCAATGTCGGCTCACGACTTCAGCTCGCCAGGTAGCATTGGCACCAAGGCCGCCATGCCATTGATAACGGACGAAGGTGGGATTCCAGGCCAATCAAGGCACATCCCAGCCGCTGGAAGATTGGCACCAGGACTAGCTTTTGCGTTCGACGCTGGCCAAGCCGAGAGGCGCCCGCGAATGCCGATCATCCAGGAACCTCGCCCGTTCCCAGCCCTCTGTCAATACACGGATATTACTTCGTGCTTTTACTAGGTACACGGTACTACCGAAGAGCTGTTGATAGTTGGTACAGTAAACCCGAGGAGCCCCAATGGCAAGCATCATGTACTGTACGCGAGGCATCTGAAATGCTACCTAGCAGGTCGACACAGCTGCCCAATATCTTTCGGTCACCTCGTCTCCTTGCATTTCTTGCCAGCGCACAGCATCAAGAGGATCAGACCAGGACGTTCAGCTCTCAACTCTGTATCTTGTTGACACTATTGCAGGCTGGGACTTTGCAAGTCGGACAATTGACTTCTCACTGCATGCTGAATCCTGCCAAGCACGGCCTCTACCTGTTTCCCACTCTGCTCTTCCAGCTATAATACAAGAACCAGAGCTGTGAGAGCTGTCGACTGCGTACGCCTCAGCTACGTTAGTCTACACACTATTGTCGAGCTATCGTACAGCCAATTCGTGTCCCTTGAAGTCCGATCCCTTTTCTCGCCGTTTATACGCTGTGGGAAAGAAGCTGGGTTTTTTTTTTCTGGCGAACAGAGATATCATCATTACCGGTCCAGTCAACTGCTCGCTCCAAGTTACTCAAGGCATACAGCTGCTGCTGCTAGGGCTGCTATATACTGCCACGGCCTCTTGGTACACGACGGGCATCTAAGCTCGCCTTCTTACCTATCCAATTTCTCATTCCACAGCCTCTTTGCATCGTGACGATGCTCTCAAAAGGCCTCTTGACTTTGGCGGCGCTGCTCGTCTCTGCCGTTTCAGCAGATCCTCGGGAGCTAGGGACGGTGCTTGCTGACAACAAAGATTTGTCCACGTACTATTCGCTCCTCAAGGTATGTATCGTGAGCTAATGGAGAAGACAAACATGTGGTGTGTGTACTAATTTGCGTCTGCAGAAATATCCCGAAGTTCTACTCCAGCTGCCCAGCTATGCAGGCGTTACTGTATGTGTGATCTTATCACCAGTCCATCCATCCCCTCGCCGTGGATCATTCATTGATCGAAACGTCGATTGCACATACCACAATGGATCTCTTGCTAACTCTTCTGCCAGATCGTTGCGCCTTCAAACGAGGCCTTCAAAAACATCCCCTATACCGCCCTCAATGGCATCTGGGATCCAGATGACAAGGCCACCACCGTGCCGCTCCTGCAATACCACGTCCTTCTAGGAACAGTCGCAACCGCTGGTCTCGACACGGGCCCAACATATGTCCGGTCCACGCTCCTCACCAGCCCTCGCTACACCAACGTGACGTTTGGCCAGAACGTCCTCATCGCCAAGCAGCCCGGCGACACCGTCGTCTTCACCACCAGCATGGGCACCCGCTGCACGCTGCAGGAGGGCGACATCACCTTCCAGGGCGGCCTCGTCCAGGTGGTGGACAACCTCCTCATCCCCCCTGCCCGCATTGAGAACACTACCAAGGCGTTCAACGTGCCCAACTTCCTGGGCGGTCTCTACGCGAGCAAGCTCATGCCCAAGATCTCGGACGAGCAGAACATCACCGTCTTCGCCCCCGTAGACAGCGCCTTTGCCGCCGTCGGCGGCTCGCTCAAGCACCTCGACGCGAAGTCTCTCGCCCGCGTCATGGGCTACCACGTCATCCCCAACCAGGTGCTCGTCTCGTCCGCCCTGACCAACGGCACGCGCTTCGAGACGCTGGCCAAGAACGCCGCCGGCAACGCCCCGGAGTCCATCACCATCCGCCAGGCCGGCAACAACAAGTTTGTCGACTCGGCGCAGATTGTGCAGCCCGACATTCTGCTCGCCAACGGCATCATGCACCTCATCTCCAACGTGCTGAACCCCGATGCCGATGCCGCGCTGCCGAATCCCACCGCGCCCACGCAGGCGCCCGTGTTCCCCGTGAGCACGGCGAGGAACCCGTTCACTTCGGCGCTGCCGTGCACGGTTTCTTGCCCGGTCCCTACGACGGCGTACAACACTACCTCTGAGCCGACCGCTACGAGCACGACGAGCGTCTTCACGAGTAAGAGCAAGGGCGCTGCTGGAGCTTTGGCTACGGCGAATATTCACGCTGCCGGGGCGGCGCTTGGTTTGCTTGGCGCGGGCATGTTGTTGTGAAGGAGTAGATAATGGTGGATGTTTTGTCTTTTCTTCGTCGTCGTCGCGTAGAATGAAGACTCATGCTCCCCTTCTTCCTCGTGGAGGTGCATTGAAAAGGTGTGTTTTAAAAAGGAATCGTTGAGCCTTCGCTGGCTGTTTGTGGGAGACATGACGATATGAGACATGGACGTAATGAGCTGGCTTTGGATCTTGTCCTATCGTCTTGATTAGGTTTTATTTCATACTCTATAGAATAGGGGAGCGTATGCTCCTCTTCGATCATTTATCATGTTATAAGGATATGAAAGTTCAAACTCCTCCAACTGAGTCCCGCCATGAAGTGAAGCTGTTGTTGCTTTAGCCTACATACTCCCTTGCCGAAATATGTGTATACACTTGTATATGCGATGGGGAGAAGAAAAAGGATACAGATGGTTTGCTCACACCATGTTCAAGAGAGTACAGCGTAACGACATGGCAAGACCACCAGCGCGACATCAGGCCCGGAAAAAAGGCAATGTAGGTGTTTTACTCTCGTCGTTCTATACCTATAGTTAATTCTCCATGGCCATATATGAACAGCACATATTACCTTGGAAGACGGTCTCTCCACAGATACTCTTTGTCTTTTCATCAATATGAAGTACGACGATATATATATATGCAGACTCAGAAGCCCCAAAACAGTTCGTGTGAAATGTAACCTGCAATCTGTGAACGGGAAGAGATACTCAAAGAGAGGGAATGAAACGGAACGAAACGGGATGGGACGAAGACGAGCACACAAACCACAGTCTCACAAAAGGAGAAAGCATAGAAGTTACCAGATCAAAGTTACCAACGACCCAACATGTCCCATGATCAAACAGTGCTGGAAGCTCATATCCCAGTATATACACAGGACAAAAAGAAACAAGAACGCACACGTCGAAAGTTTAGTGATGGTAGACTCAAAGGGACTGGGCATAGATTGGGACTTTTCCCATTTTTCCGGGTGCGGGTTTTGCCCCCTTTTTTGCTACTCTGGACAGGCACAGATGAAAGTTGCATCTCTCGAAGATAAACTTCGAACAGACACGTTTACTTTGATAGATGAGCTGACGACGAGGAAAGATCGAAAGAAGCGTATGACTTGGGTTTCAGATTTGTAGTATCCCAGGATAAGGTTGAGGCATGAATGATGTGATGGACCTGGTCGTCGTGTAGATGAGAATGACAACTCGCATCAATCTTTCCAGGGTCAAGGAAGATACTCTCTGCCATTGGAGATGATACTTCAGCATCAAACGAAAAGGGGGCTGAACCGGTCAAAGGCACCAAACGGCACCAAGAGAACTTCTTCTTCGATGAGAAAATATGCAGGGTAACGCTCATCCATACTCTCGTGATTTGCAAAAAGCCAAGCGAGCTACCCCATCAATCGCGCGTTCATAACCTACACGCAAAGATGGTGGTGTGAAATGAACTGTATAACAAGCTTCTTATTTCGTCTTCGAGCAGCTGTCCAGCCTTTCTTGATCCAATCAACAAAGCTTTATCTGATGCATGCTGTCCACGGAAACTCGAGTACTGTAGCGTGTCAAGTTCACACAAGGCGTTCGATATAGGTAAGGGATGGAAACTGTAAAAGAACAGCGGCTTGAGGTAAACCGTTACAATGAGATGGTTTTCGAGTATGTTGCCATTTCTCTGGGCTCGTCAAACCAGACACAAGAATTGAAAATTGTCGACATGGCCTCTCGGTTTTACATAGCTCGTCTACTTATGAGAGGCCTGCGTGATTTGCTCATTGGCAGAAGACAAGGTCTGATCAAGGAACCAATATCGTCGAAGAGCTTCCCCTCGACGTAAGCTTGCAGAGAGTCGACTGTCAGGAGATTCAAGGTATACTCACAAGCTCCAAAAAAAACCGTCACACTTGGATGGACCTCGTCCAAGCTGATAGGGCATTAAGCCGTACACGATCTTGTCATATCTCTATAGGCAGCGCCCATTGTATACTTTCAATTAGGCCTACACAGCCGTTGTGGTATCTGTATTTTAGAAGCTCTATGCCGAATGAATCCCCTACAATGTTCAATGCCTTCTTACTGGAAGAAACCGTCGAGATGCTGTAATCCTCAGGATGCTTTTCCGAGCTCCAAAACGCCATTTGCTCCAACGTAAACCAAACACCCCCGGCCTGGGCTTTCATGTCACCTCAGCCTCCTCATCTATAGTTCCGTCCTCGACTCCGCGAACCGCTCCGTTCGCTGTCGTAGCTGCGGCTCCGGCTCCGGCTGCGGCTCCGACTCCGACTGCCACTGAGACTCCGATTGCGGCGTCGGACATCGTAGTCGTCATATCGACCCGCTCCGTTCCCTCCTCCCCGCCTCCTGGGCAGTGGCGATCTCGACCTCGACCTCGATCGAGACGAGTACGAACCGTGAGACCGGCTGCGATATCGCCGACCTGCGCCACCGCGAGAAGGAGGAGCACCCCGAGGAGACCGCGATCGACCTGGCGACAGGGGATTCGGCCGGTAGACGTCGGATCGAGGACCGTACCCCCTTGCTCCCCGCGGGCCAGAAGGCGGACCACGTCCCCGGGTGCCGTGAAAGGGAGGTCGGGAATCCAGCTCTGCGATTCGGTTCGCGTTTCGGCGGGACATGGGGGGTTCGGGAGACAGCTTGCTGCGCTGGGTCGAGACGGAAACGTTGATGGTGGAGCCGTCGATTTGCGCCTCGTGCATGTGTGCGATGGCGGCTTCGGCGTCGGCGTGGTGGTCGTAGAGGATATATGCGGTGCCACGGTTGGTTCCGACTGTATGATGTGCATCATTGTTAGTTACAGCGTCCATTGGAAAAGGAACTTGAGAGGGGACTGACAGGTTCTGTTCATGGGGAGGTCGAGGTCGTAGATGGGGCCAAACTGGCCGAATATCTCAAAGAGATGGTCTTCATTGACATTCTTGGAGAGCCTCTCCACCACAATCTGTAGCCAAGCATCCGGTTAGCTCAATTGCGTTTCCATTGGCTTGTCCCATCGTGGATACCAGCTGCAAACAAACCTTGGTGTATCGGGGAGGGCTGTCGCTGGGCGAGCGACTGTCTCTGCCGCGGTCTCGGCTCCTGTCCCGACTGCTGCTCCTGTGACGGCCATTCCGGCGAGGCGGAGTGTATGAGCGTGACCGCGACCGTGATCGTGACTGTGAGGGTGCTCTTGATATGGACCTGGACCTGGACCGCGAGCGCGACAGAGACGGCGAATCGTAGCGTCGGCGGCGGCCTGGGGGCGATGGAGAGGCTACGGATCGCGGAGGCGAGCGCGATGCCGACCGGTGACGGCTGCGGGATGGCGATCGCGACGGTGCCATTGTCGGGCGCGGAAGTTGGTGAATCGCGATGCCCTGCGGTGGGGGTTTTACTGCAAAGCGATCACCAAGTTTTGAGCTTTGCGAAGCTGCGTCACGAAATCCGGAGCTACCTTATCGGTGGGTTGATGCGTGGTCATGTGACAGCTTCGCTGAGGTGCTTCAAGGTAATTACAGGGCATCTTCAGCTGTACTTGGTGCTTGCTGCATTGAATGGACGAGGATCTATTACTTTCTTTGAAATCATATAAAATTCCATTCATCAGTGTTGATTTCGTAAAGATGTTTGGTTCTGTCAGAGCTATTCTAGCACAGAAGGCTTCTACAGCAGTCGCTCACTACAGTGACCAGCTCACGAGTTGATGTCAGGTACCGAGTCGACAATCCAACATCGTCACCAGATATCTACATGCAAGTGCCATTTGTCACCGGGTTGGGATGCATCTCTTCAAGCAGCATGTCCGTTTCGTCCAATTCAGTCACCGTTATCCCCTCCGTTTTGCCAATCAGGACAAGGCAACCGTTGGATAAAGTCTCCTTTCCGCAGGGCAGAACAAACGCCATGATGTCACGGTAGGGCGATGGTGAGGCAGAACCCGCATCAGCAACTGGAACAAAAGCATGTGAACAATCTTGACTTTTGCATGCATGGATCATATACATACATACTACTTACTACTGTACTCTATCAGCAGCAGCATGCAGTAAGTTGGCATCTCCCGGCTGCTCCCCCTTGCACCAACCCTCGCGTAGGCCCGAGAGGGTGTCGAGCGGAAGAGCTGCATCGATGATGACACTCGCTACATGTACTTGGTACTGGGCCCGTAACCGACGGTATTGAGGCATGCCCACTCCATTTCCTCCTTTCCCTCTGCTGTCTCTCCTCTGCTGATAACAAAAGGACCAATCGTCGGAATCAGCTCGCCACTGCTGCGGCACAAGCTGCGCTGCTCCAGCTCACAGGCAGCCGACGAGAAGCGCTCCATCCCGCAGATCAGAAACACCTCATCAAGAGCATCTCGTCCTGCGACGATGTGAGCAGCTGAAGAGCGGGTAAACAAGGTTTTGCTGCCCTCGACGATGCGCGTCAGGTGAGCAACCCAGCAAGAGGCTCAGCACCGAAAATCCCCATCATCACCATCATCCAAAGCCGGCGAACGGGAGAGCTGCCCAGCAAATAAGAGATACGAGCCCATACAAGTCGAAGCCCCCTCCCTCCCCCTCCCAGAATAAACATCCAATGACCCTTCAAAGCCCCCCCTTGCACTGCTCGGTTCCCCCGCTCTCCTGAAGGAGGGGGGCGATGAAATAAAGAGAATCACATGAGAGGGTGAATTTTCACTTCTGACCTGCCTCGCCCTTCTGACTGGAGGATAAGAGTAATCCCCCTTTTGCACTTTGCTGGGCCAACGGGGCCGCGTTATTGGTGGTTAATCCGAGGGGAACTTTGCTTTGTTGTGTTTATTTCTTTTCGCAGTTACCTTCTCTGTTTATCTGGGCTCGTAGTCCATAATAGTATATGCAAAGTAAATTTCGGCTTGCAACTTTAATTCGCCCTTGGTTCCTTGAGATTTGCCTTTCTCGACGGGGTTTGACCACATGGTTTGACCATGCCCGGCATCTGGCTGACTTCCGGTGCCTTTACCAGTCTCTTTTTTTGACTTTGAGCAAAGAGTTCTGTGATATTTATCCATTTATCGAATTTATCTTTTATTTCTTACCGTAGTTCCCGTCCGTTTCTTTAGGTTGGTTGTGCGGGCAACGCTTGGAGGCTATTTACTCCTCCTTGCGCACGATGCTTTTTTGCAGGTGTCGATGATAAGAAGACGCGGATCCTCCTCCTCTCCATTTGCCACAATAAAGACAGAAGCCAACAAAACGATGAACCAAAAAAATGCGAATCAAGTGACGCGGCATAGCCCGAGAGTTCTGCAGCGGAACCAATGTATAATATATTAAACCCGCGGCTCAAGATGTCACTCGCTGGATGTCGTAGGGCTGGCAATTAATCAAAAGACTGCGGGCACCTTTGCAGCAGCACCCCAAGCCGTCGCAAAGCAGTGTACAATCTATTGCGACAAACACACTAGTAGTATTCGTTTCTTGATACCGAAAGCATACAAGAAGCTTAACTAGATCACAAGGATGGCCTGTTTTCCCCCCGTAATATGGTGCCTGTGAATGATTTACAGGGTCGATAGAGTGATGAGCACATGCTGATGCTGCATGCACTGAGCCGAGGCCAAATGCCCGTGATCCTTGCCGCCTTTACTTTTTCCCGCACACTCTTGCCCCTGAATGACAGCATTGACGACAGACTGCTGTTTGATTCATATTACTACAAGTAATTACAGTCTCTCATAAAGAGAAGAATCGCCGGTAGGCCGCAACTGGATGACGAGGTAATGAAGCTGCTGCGACAGGCTGTTTACGTCAAAGGCCCGGCAGAACCTTTAGCCCCCCGTGTCATTGGTGGAAATAGACTCACGAGGCAGAGGAGGGGGATGAGGGGGGGGGATGAGGTACTGCAGCCTTGTGGGAGACACCTGTAACATAGTATCTACAATCATCCAAATTGTAATTCAACACTTTTTTTCTTTTTCGTATCTTTTTAGGATTTTATCTTATTTCACTTTTGATTTGCAGAAATCATTGCTCCAGTGGCGCCGCAACCAAAGCAATCAAAGACATCGAAGTGATAATAGCCCCTGTATGTACCAGTACTCCTGTATCGTCCCCATCAACTCCGAACAACAAATTAACCCATACAAAGCACATGGAATGCGCCACAGCATCTCTCTCGAGTCGGCAGTTGAGAGAAACACCGCAAATCCTTGGCCAGCTCGTTGGTCCCAAACTGAGAGCCTCAACTCATTAAGCTCCCGGGCCTTCCATTGAGCCTGCAGTCGTAGGGCTGAAGAACGTTCTATTATTGGCAATCGGTAGATGAACAGGCCCAAGGTCTAGATGCTTTGGATATGAACTGATTTATCACTTTCTGCTGACATGTGTAAACTATCGTTTCGATACAGCTTATATCATCACGCGTACACACCTCTATTTCATCTTTTGTTTTCGTGTAAGCCAAGCCACAAGGTTCGCTGCAATTCCCACAGCCGAAGCGGAGAGATGCCGGGTCCCCGGGAGATCCATTCTGCCCTGACCGAGGGTAAGGAAAACTGCGTCCGGGGAAAGACCCGCAATAAACGGGGAGCAAAGGATCTGGAGAAGTGTGGGCGCCACCACGATAACAACCAGCTTCGAAAGACGGAAGATGCCATGTTTTTGCTGGACTGTCAGCAAACTGGGCAAATGTCCGTTCAGTTGCTGATGACTGTTTCTGCTGCTATTGTTTAGGCAGGGAGGTTCACGATCGCAGAGGGAGGGGTGTGTGCCTTGACCATTTCAGTTGATTTGTGATGTTATTTCCATCCTGCGTATTTCCAGAAGCTCGAGGCGAGGTACAGGAGGTGTAACTGATGTCATCTTGGGTGAGACTGTATATTTGCCTTTCCTTCATATGTGGCCAGAATCAAGAATACCGCGTAAGAAGACCTCGCTTAATCATAAGCAGCGCAAAAAGGGTGCGATGCTGTTGTATTCACCGGACGGGCGGATAATAAGAAACCATCAAGAGCAACCACCACCACCACCAGCACCACCACCACGGGTAAGAAAATAATGACCACGAACGAGGCTTTTCAGCAAGCCCAAAAACCCGACAATCTGGTGAATAAGGCATTGGCACACACACACAACAAACAACAAAAGAATAGCAGAACGCATAGTTCATCCGCGGGTGGCCCAATTACCTCCCCGTCTCTTCTCGCCGTGGCTGAAAACGCCTCTTTGAGCTCCCCAAACTCTCACGCACCTCTCTTCACTTTCTCGGGCAAAACTCGCGGCCAACAAGCAATCTTTGTGCGATTAACAGCTAATAAGAACCGGCGGCCGCATTCTCCGCTCTTCCCGCTCGCCAGCTATTATTGAGGGAAAAATGGGCATAATTACACTTCGCAACATACTTACCCCAGATTAAAGAACGCCAGCAAAGCCACAGACAGCACCCTTCTTTCTCTCTCGAACAGAAAAGGGAACCAGTACCCGTGATCAAGCCACATCATTTTGGGCCGCCTCGTTTTTGCGGCAACTCTCAGCTCCGATTTCTGCCTGGTTTCGCAAGTTGCTGCACGATCGGAGGATGCCGACTTGTCCGCACATTGCTGCGTTGCCACGTTGTGGCGGCCTTTCAAATCTCAGGGCCCTCTCAATGGCTGACGAGGCCGGAGGAAGATGTCAGGTTGGGCAGCCTCGTGGCTCTCTCGGAGGGCTGTGGCTGCAAGCTGAATTGCATACTCACAATAGAAGTTCTTCACGTGCGGCAGCCAACGGACAGCTTCATGAATCTTCGTGAATCGTTGAGAAGAAATCCAAGTGCCACCTCTTGATTCATCGCAACCGCGAGAATGTCATTCGTCTACACACCACCTTGCCCGTTCCCTTTGGAGGTTGTCACCA
Source organism: Trichoderma citrinoviride (assembly GCF_003025115.1). Classification (NCBI taxonomy): domain Eukaryota; kingdom Fungi; phylum Ascomycota; class Sordariomycetes; order Hypocreales; family Hypocreaceae; genus Trichoderma; species Trichoderma citrinoviride. The sequence goes on along the minus strand of NW_020194718.1, from coordinate 457,202 downwards.
CTTGTCGGAGGACATTGTACGGTGAGGCAACCGGATGTTTGTCCGAATCAATCAAGTGACAGTTCAGACAGACCATGCAGGTGTCGCCAGCCTTCCGAGGAACATACTGGAACATGCCAGGCATTCCGTATTTCCTCTCCTATACCGATCACAGCTTAAAAGAACCACCGACAGAGACCGGCCAAAAAGCCTTAGTTTTCGGAGAAGTGACATACCGCAAGAATCTCGGAAATGAGAATAGCCTGATTGGCTGACGGACGACTTGTTCCGTATTCGGCTTCCAGCCACACCAAAGCTGCTTGACCTTCTTTGTGCCCTTTGTGTGTGTGTCTGTAATACTGTAAGTGCTGCGACAAACACACACGCAGGCCATGCGAACAGAGAAGAACCAAGGCTCCACATCCTCGGACTTCATTCGCAGGCTCCCACGTGTCATGGAAGTTTTCTGGAAGCCTGGCCAAAAAGCGGGGTTCCCCACACCTCCATCTTCTCTCTATTTTCTCTTTTATTACCTCGATTTATTTTTTACCTTTTTTTTTTCTTTCTTTTTTTTCCCGCATATTTTATGTAATTCCCACGTTGGAGCTTGACGCCTCCTCTCCGACATTCCAGCAATAACGCACAAGCTGTGTCGGTGTAAGAGGGAAAATAGAGTGCGGCGGGTGTCATGTGCTGCAAGAGAACATGACTTGGCTAGCAAGTTGGGTGGCAGAAGCAATGAATAATGAAAATCATCATGAGTAGTAGGGGAAAAAAGGCCCGGAAGAGGGAAAAAGGCCCCCTTGTCCATGTCACTGTCCTAAAGTGACCTCTCCAATCTGCAGGCCCCCCTGCTTGATCATTCTCCCCGGGTTCTTTTTCTTCTTCTTCTTCTTCCACGTATGTACAAGCTTGGCTTCTATATATTAAAGGGATGCAACATCTGGGGCCAGACTAGGCCCGAACAAGGCAACCTCTTCATCTGGGAGCGGTTCTTATGTTGAGACACGTTGCGGCACCAACACTCGGAATCCCTGCGATGTAACAACCATCTGCGAGATAAGGGGACAGAAAATGCTTGTTTTGTCGGGTGGACTCGGACCCCTGTCTCGCTTCCCGTGGGTTGACAAGCCGGGGTTTGATATGGAGCATTTTGATAACCATCTAGTAGTAGTTGGTATTTCCCTTTGCTGGCTTGCTAGCCGAACAAGTTGCGACGGAAGACAACACACAAACAACTTTGCACCTGCTGTAATAGTATATCCGAGGGCATTCGGATGTCAAGTAATAGAAAAGCAATCACTCAAGAGATAGCGGAGCACAAGGCCCGAGTCAACGCCTTGCCGCTCTGCAGCCGCCATTTCCCCGGTCCGTACCCGTTTCATTCTTCAAAAGGTACTCATACCGACGATGGCAAATAAAGAACGAAATAAAAAGGAATAAAAAGAGGCAAACGGAGGAAAAGATCAGAAACAGAAACACGTCCGGAAAGCCTTCTCATACACGTAGGAGTCTCATGCCACATGAATGCCACGCGGCGACTGTCATACTCCCCTCAGCCACTTTTTTCCCTCTCCCTCGCCATCTCTACCCACATAAAAAGCAAACCTTCACTGAAAAGTAGAGAAGAGACTCATATTATTGTTCCCAGCCTTATTTCCGAATGGCAAATAAATCGAGTCGCGCGGCCGAGTGTCACCGACCGCCTTTGCGCCACACAACGATCCGGAGTGCGCTCCCGCTTTTGACAGAAACAGAACCTGACACTTGACGTAGAAAGCGAACGGTGGCGGTGCCGCATTGCGGTATTCCGCGTACCTTGATGCTTTTTTAACCTTTTGTAATACCCGTGCCATAGCCGAATAGAGGCAGTATTTCCTTCTTTGTGCATACGCTTGCTGTGGTTGCTGTGGCTGGTGAAAGAAAAAACATGTTGTAATACGAGCCCTGCTTCTGTCATCGCCACTTGGGATGAATGCCCGTTTGAGGAGTTGTGTTCCGTTCGCGCGGGACAGCTGCACTGCTTTGTAAGGAGGACAGAAAGAGTCATGAGAAACTTCAAGGACGGCAGCGATGAAGAGTTTTCATTTATATCATTTCCAAGTATTAAAAAATGTGTAAAATTTCTTTAATTATCAAAGCTATTTTTTGACCTGCAGCGTCCATCAGTCACGTTGGCAACACAAACAAACCGCACAAACATAAACAAAGACAAAAACGCTTACCTTTTGTCGCGAAAATGACGTACCCCCTCCAGCTTTTTCAACCTCCTCCGCGATCGAGATCCCGAGGCTTTTCCCATCCCATCCCATCCCCCCCTTTTCGCAGGAAGACGTCCGATTCAAAGGTGCGGCCACCAAACTGACTAACACACGCCCGTAAAGGCACAAGAGCTAAAGCCATCTTTTATTTTATTTTATTTTTCTGCTTTATTTTTTTGTTTTTCCAATTTTCTGGTATTTGACCCCCCCCTTCTTCTTTCGGTACCCCCTCCTGTAAGCCTTCGGACCGTAACGCAAGCCCCTCCTCCCATCGGTGAGGCAAGCAAGCCATAAGTCGGACCTAGTAGTACCGCGCATACTAAATACATCATCTACAGCTTGTCCAAACGCCTCTAGTACCTCTTTGCTTCACTTGGGTAAAACTGCTATTAGTATAGTATAGCCGTTACGGACATGGAGAGGAGGGGCGTGAGACAAAGGTCAGCCATATTCCCTTCTTCTTCTAACTATTCTCTTTCACTGCCAGAAGGAACGGGAAGGAGGAGGAAAATTCCCGAATCTGGCTGCCGAATACCTTTCGTTTTCCCCTCCGTTTTCTTGAAATAGCTAGAGTAGAGAAAGAAATTAGAGCTACCCTTTCTGACTTTGTTCAATGGTGTTTTAGCTAATCATTTCTTCTTGTTTCCGTCCCCGTCAACATGCCAATCTGCGGAGAGAAAGATCAGTTCCTCCCATCTCGGACCTTCTCGTCCATCTTCATCGAGATCAGCGAGATCAAATTCTTTGCCTCTATTCACAGTATTCTCTGAACCCCAATCTTGCAGGGCACTGTCTACAACAAGCCAAAAAATGCAGCAGATGCTCCGAGAAGAATAAATGGCTGCCTGGAAGCCTACCTTGACCTGACGACATATCTTCAGCAATGGACAAACTTCTCCGTAGTCTTGTTTCACTCGGAAAAGAACAAAAAAAAAAAAAAAAAAGAATAAAAGATAATTTTGAAACTTGCCACGCCCTCACCGCTTCACGAATGCATGCGCAACCAAGGGCCCGACAGCTATCAAAGGCCGACGACTGACACATGCATCCCTTATCCCGGTCCACAGCCAAGTCGAAGGAAAACCCAGCTTCCGAAAGAAAACAGAGCAGAAGAAAAGGCCACCAGCAACAACAAAAGCCGATAAGTAGGGGGTGGGAAACAGCTTCCATGAATCTGGCCAGCCCCCCATCGGTGCTGGAAGCGCCATCGCCGAGAGTTGCAGTTCTTCCTCGCGCTTCTTTCTCCGGGGGGACAGCTGCTTAGCTTCCGGTAGAACAAGCACCAAAGCTTAACTAGCATAGCATAGCATAGCATGTCTCGCTACCGGCGAAAACCTTCCAAGTTTCATGACGGTCAACTCTCTCGCCTATCTGGTGTAGATTGTTGCAGAGACCGATGGCACCCCCGGCGCAACCCGCTAGCAGCTCGCGTTAACGCACATGTATGTGCAAAGGGCGTGTCCGTTCCGTCCTGTGAGAAACGCAAGAGTCAGTTCTAGCTAGATGGATCGTCGTCCGAGTCACTTGGACCCCTATATCGAAGAGCGCGCCTATCCTGACGTAAGAGAAGCAAGCAAAGATTACGGCAGCCTTGCTTGTAAGCCGAGCGTTGCAACAAACAACTCGCTCGTGACTTTGGACGGGAACGGGGGATGCGGCTAATCCGAGCATCTTTCATCACGCACGCCAGCCTTGCTGCACGAACTACTCCGATCAACACATGTCGTGGACGCAAAATGTAATGCAACGGTGCGCATATAGCAACGCCAAGGCGAGGCTCCAGCCGGCAGGTCGAAAAGAGAAAGAAAAAAAAAAAAAAAAAGAAGGGGTGAAGAAAGCAGATCGGTGGGTGGGAAGGCTGACGACATTGACGCCCTGAAAACAACACATCGAAACAAAGCCGGCTTTTCTCACAGTTCTCGCCCAAAACCGCAAGTGAGAGACAAGGCAACTGACCAGGGGTGGGGAGAGACAGGTTACCTCATCGAGCACGACTCGTACAATCATTTCCCCATGGGGTGGGGGGAGGGTCACAGGTGGTAGTGGGGGGAGGGGGGGAGAAGAAGACCCAAATCCCTGGCACGCCCTCAGAATTCCGGCCAAACAGAGAGAACTGACTGAAAACAAGCATTGCGCTAATCGACAGTTTGGCGCGTGATGGGTTTACGCTTTGTTGCTTGTTATATGAGAGTGTTTGTTCGAAAACAGAGACGAAAACGGCTGGACGGAAAGTTAAAGGCAAAGATGGAAGAAGAAGCACAAGGGAGCATACACCGAAGGAAGCCGTTGTAGCGGACGCTCATCCTCATCTCACAGCTTCAGATGCAAATGCAACGCAGATACATTCTGTATATTGAATCATCTCCAGCCCACTCTCTTCTCAATTGGTGAAGACGACAAGAATGTGGGGGTTTATGAGCAACAGATGGGGTCCGGAAAAAAGCTGGAATCCGGGGCTCGTCCTGTAAGGGCAGCATGGGGCATCAGCACCGACGTACAGCATGTATGTAAGTGGGAAGCCGTTGATGATCCCCTCGACGATCACCACAAGTCATGGAGATACACCCGTCCAGGAGGCAAATGCCTTCCCTCCACGCTCGGTTCAATCCCATCAGGCTGCTTCTCATCCGTCACGTCCAAATCGTCCAAATGTCGCACAACACATGCCCGCCCATTTAGCCTGCCACGTCCCGTATGCACGTCCTACGTCTTTTTCGCAATCAAAAAAGCAAAAGCAGCCCTATCGAAAATAACGATCCTAATGCACCGGGTGCCAGGTGACGGCGATCCCGCCGCCAATCCATCCCTCAGCGCAGAGAGCCATAGGAGCGCTTCATCACGGGGTCCCAGTTGGCTTTTCCCCAGCGATCGGCTCTGGCCCCTTGGATCCTCGTTGCTTATCCACACCTCTGGGGCTATGACTTCACTTTCATCATCCATCGAGATATGCTCGTTGCAATCGTCCATCAAGAGACAACCGAATAACAATTAATCAACATCAGCATCATCATCAGCGTCGGTGGTATATGTACATATAGTACAGTACTACAGTAATACAACCCCTTTTCATCAAACGACGCAACGATCGCTTCGACCTTGTCCATCTTGGTCCTCACCCCCAACCACCCGGCCAAAACAAGGTATTGCGGGAAAATAGATGCAAGGCACTAATAGAGTGAAGCCGACAAAATGCCCAGCATCTTCATCTCCCCCAGTTTAGCTCAGCTCCGAGCGCCATTCCCCAGCCTACCTATCCTCTAGCGTCTGGGGAAAAAGTCAACGGCGTAGAAAACGTTTTCGTCCCGGCTTCTAGCTGGATCCAGCACACGGCCGAAAGAAACAGAGAGAAGTCACAGAGGAACCTAAAGCTTGACTCCGTTCGCTTTATCTAACCGTAATCGTAGAGGAGGCGCAAAGACAGTCGCGAAAACTAAGCGGTCCTATCTCGTGCTTCGTAAATAGTCTACTACTACTATGTACTATTTGTATGCAGCATGTTTGGCCGGGGAAGCGGAGACAGACGGCCCCCTTTCCCACCAAGATCCATCCTCTGCCTCGTGCAAGGTCAAACGTGTAAGCCGCGTGTGCATTGGCTGCCCTGCGTGTGTGCCTGGGATGGCCTCTCTTCCCTAGACTTGGTGTTTACCATGACTCGCTTGACACGAGACGTGAGGTAAAACTTAATGACGGCTCACTTACAACTTACCATCATCGGCTTCAACTACCGCATCCAAGGAGCCCTGATCATCCTTTCTAGAACAAGCCGCACATGCCAATAGCGTCAAGCCGAGCTCCCAGGCAGCAACGAAGCGAACCAAGTAACAGAAGCCGGCATTTTGTGATATTGACTCGCAGACTTGAAAGCCTATACCTGCGCTACCGAAAATTGCAGAACATTCCGTCCATCCGATTGGGCTCTTTTACATTTGTCTTCTTCATATGTTACATGCTGTGTGTGTACTTCGTGTGTGTATCCCCCCCATGTAGCCTCGATCTTGTAGGCATCTCAACTAAACGAAGCCATCTCGAACACTGGCCATTCGTAGCCTCGACCTGGAAACCCCTTCCGCCTCGTCCCGGATACCCTCCGTCCCTCGAACTAACTACTCGCAGTAGCTTCATCATTCAATCGGCAAAAGCCCAATTCGTCTTTTTCTTTCCTTCATCATCGGCATATAACAAGAACAGACAAGCTAAGCAAATCTACCGTTAATACATAGCTCCCCCATCCCCATCCAAGCCCGAGTCCCCCGATGACGATATCTTCCGGCTTCCAATGCAATTGCCCAACTTGACCGTTCCCAATTCCATCTCGGCAAAAATCAAAACAAATGAAGAATCGTAGAGAGCCAATGACAAGCCCAGTCCCTTCGGCAAAGCACCTGATTACAACCCCGGGAGCTTTCAACCCAACTCGTACATGTAACTCGTGTCCAAAAAAGCATCAAGCCACAAAACCACCAAGGCACACGCAGGTAACGAAAACGATAAGATGGCAACAAAAAGCGAATTTCCGAATTCTTTTACAACCAGTCCACAGATCACACAGCACAACTCTATCCACACTCATTTCGATTCATTCATGATCTTATCATGTTGTATCTCAATGCTCTTAATTTGCTGTTGTGTTCAATCAATTGGAATTCTCCCCCCATTGACATAACCCATCCCATCTTCAACCGCGATACGAAGCTATCAAGCGGATCCCCGGATCCCGGTGCGGTGGCTTAGAGCTCTCCCCTCCATCCCCCCATATCGTCGGAGCAAAAAAGCAAGGAAACGAATTACGAGTACATCAAAGCGCAGACCTTGTAAGATCGAAAAGTCTGGATTCTTCCACTTCTCCCCCCTCTCTCCATGCAAAGATTCAACGACAACCGCCCTGAAGCTCTTCAACCCTCCAACATCTTGTATGTGTGTGTATACGTAGCAGTAGTATCTGTATTCCAATCCCCCCTCCCGCCAATTGGCCAGCCTCATAACTCAATTCTTTCCTTTCTCTCAATCAAGTTCAATCAATCAAATCACCGCAGCCTTGTGGCAATCAATCCCCGTCTTTGACATGTGCTCCCCAATACAATCAAGTTGCATTGCATCTCACTTGAGTCAACCGCGATCCAGAAACCCATAAGGAACAAATCCAACGAATGATACGGCGCCGCCATCACTCAGATCAGCAAAGGGTACCCAGAAACTCCTCCACCAAGCACACCCCGTAGAAAAACCGCAACGCAACACAGTATCACACACTTGGCTTGCTTCCTCTCATCCCGCCCTCTTCGCTGGCCGGCTCACTCGGGATCTACAGTGACCAAAATCCCGCCCGGCTACTGTACCTGTTTCCCGTTCGTCCCAGTTATTACTAGGTAGAACCAAAACTGGGAACTTTGTACCAGCTTGCTCCATCCAACCTGAGGTCCCCCAGTCAATCTTCACAAGCTTTTTCGTTGTTCTTCCACTGCATCTTCATTCCCCTCTCAGAGGAATACTACCTACTATCTCCCCTCTTCACCGCCACGAGCCTCAAAACGTATCCAAGTGGAAACCAAAACAACAAGTCTTCAAGGAACCTGCAGCATGTTGCAATGTGGATAGATGACTCGAAAAAAAACCGGGGACAAAGAGTCAATCCCAAACAACCTACACAGCCCTGTTCACGATATCTGAAGGTACGGAGTAGCATGTATCTGATTAACGCGAAAGAGAAGGAAAAGAAAAACTTTTCATCGTGCGTGCATGCTGCATGTCTCCGAGGTACATCCCTCAAAGTAGCACCGAGCATCCAGCCATTCCACTTCCACCCTCCCGCCTCTCTCCCCTCCCTCCGCCGGCAGTACTCGGTACTTGGCCTTGCTTGTCCTCGACGGCTTGCATGCGCCTCGGAGAAAAGTACCGAGTACCCCCGTCCTGCAACGGTATCGCTTTAGTCAAATCGTCAAGAAATCGTAACCGAAAATCAAATCAACAGCCCATGTCATGCCGCCATCGTCATCCCGACACTTCGCTCCAACTCACAGGGCACATGCGAAGAGCAACTGATGATTGTTTTTCGTCAACATTTATTAATGTTTTTAGTTAAAGCTGTCTATCTAACAGACACCTTTTTTGGTGGTAGTAGAAACCTTTTGGCATCATGTCGTAAGAAGGAAACACATTTTGTAAAAGACCCACGGGAGCTCCTCTTTTCGGCCTCCACTAGCCTTTTAATCGCTTTGCTGCCTTCTTTTTTTTGATCTCCTGTAGGACCAGGTGCAGGGGGTTTTCTTTTGTGGTCCCCGCTCAATGTCTTCGCTGAGAAGTAAGACAAAGGAAATAAGAAAAAGAGAAAAAATAAGGAAAATTTTTCCTGACCAAGGTCGCCCCTGGAGACAACACCCGTCTTCCCAACCAACACTAGAATACACTCGGTTGAAACTCAAAAAAGGTCATCGTGAGCCGTCGAAAGGCTCAATCCATGGTATCATTCGAAAAAGCAACGCCTCGTAAGGTGCGGATGGGTTTTTGTTTTGTAGCTGTCTCAACCAGACATTATGAGACCAATGAAACAAGAAATGAAGATGATGTAAAGGAAGAAAAAAAAAAAAAAAGGTAATGTCGCTTCAGTCATGACGTAGTTCCGTTTCGCCTGTGTGCAGTCCATGTTGCTGCCATGATGGTGTGAAATCGAAACCCCCCAAACGCCAGAATGTTGATTGATATACACGGCCAAGGCACATATGTGGTTTGATTAAGCCTTGGTACGGAGTAGGTCGATCGCAGGTGGACCGGTGATCATGTTTACCAGCCCTTGGAGTGGTAGCCGTTGTTGGCCTCCTTGGTGAAGTACTGGTTCCAGCTGCTCGCGTTGACATCCTCGCTCTGCTTCAAGCACGGCCTCTCTGGGTACTGCTTCAGGTTGGCCACATCGTGCGATGTGTGGCGGCGCTTGAGGACAGCGTTGGCGGTGGACGACTTCTGCTGTCGCTCCCAGAGGAGGTGGCGGCGAAGAGACTCGGTGAGCTCGGTGGCAAGCATGTTGCGGCGGGTGGTGCGGGGAGAGAGCGCAGCCTGAGCGTGGACGTGGTTGGCCGTCGCGGCAATGGGCTGGGCAGTGGATCGGGGAATCTCATTGATGGGCTTGAGTGTTGACTGGCGCATGCCTTTCATCATGAGGGGACCATCGTCGGAGTCGTTGGGCGAGCCAGCCATGGAGGGCCCGTTCATGGCAGACCGTGTCCTGGAGAGAGCCGAAGTGGACTGGGAGGCCTGGTTGCCGAGGTTCATGGCGCGGTCGTTCTGCGCAAGCATCAGGGTGATGAGCGATGGTCGCGACGTCAGGTTAGCCTTGGACGGGACGCGCTGGAAGAACTTCTCATCAACGCTGGGCTTGCCGCTCTCGTCGATGGAGTCCTCCCAGTCAGAGGAGTCGTCATCGTCGTCAATGGCGCTCTCGTCAACGTACTCGCCCTCGGTGTCGGAGTCAATGGCAGACTCGGCATCGAGGTGGTGGGTGATGTTGTTGTTGCTGAACGACGTCTGCTTCGCCGCGGATGGCAGGGCACGGCGGCCGCTGGCGACGGAGCTGTCTTCCTCTGAGGATCCACCAAGCTGGAAGGTGGGCTTCTTGGGGGGAGCCATGAGAGACTTGCGAGCGTCGACGCTCTGCTGGTCACACTCGCTCGACGAGTAAGAGACGCCACCAAGGGAAAACTTGGCGGGCTGCTTCTTGGACTGGACGGGCTTGTGGGCGGGTGATGAGCTGGGTTCGGGAAGGCAGTCGTCGTTGGAGGCGGAGGGCTTGGGAGGGAGGGTGGTTTGGAAGACGGGCAGGTCTTTGGGGGCCGAGGACTCCATCTCGGATGCCAGGGAGACCTCAGAGGGCTGTTCGGAGAAGCGGGATTCGGTGGTGGTAGAGCCAGATCGGGTCATGGACTCGACCGGCTTGCTCAGAGAGGCTTGGGAGGGGGCGGAAAGGGGAGCCTTGTCCTTGACAATGGAGACGACCATCTTCTCAAAGTCGTCGGAGCTGATGTGGCGATCCCGTCGGCTGGCGGAAGAGTCCAGTCGCTGTATCCTGGGGCGGATCTCCAGGGGAGCTGATACGCAGTTGAAGTCGAGAGCGTCCTCGTCCACAAGGGAGTCGACGCTGCCGGAGAGTTGAGGGAGCTCGGGAAGTTTGGCCTCTGAGGGAATGGCTCGGGGCGCTGCGGGGGCTGACAGGACCGGTGATGTCTTGTGGGCGCTGTCGATGAGCTGCTCTCGCTGCCAAAGCCTCCAGCTCAGGTTCTCTAGTCGGCGGCCTTGCTCTACTGAATCGGCACAGCGGGAGAAGACTGGGACACCGCGTGTTAGTCTCGATGCACGGCTGCTCCTCGTTCTCATTGCCTTGTCCTCACCTGTCCACATAGAATACAGATTGGCAGGGTTGCCGGTGTCGACCTTGTGAATGACGTTCGCATCCACTGTTAACACGTGTGTGTCCAGGCGGTAGGGCATCGCTACCGGGTAGAGTTGCTCGAAGGTGTCGAGCGGTGGGTGCGCGATAATGGCGAGCTCAGGGTTGTTGTTGTTGATGTTGTTGTGAAGAGAGCCAAGAAGAGGATGCGGCAGTTGGTCAAATTGCCGGCTAATGATGCTTGGACTCTGGCAATTACCAAATCCAATCGTCTCCGGAAGTGCAGCGCAGCCAATTGACGATGAATCTCGATCGCAGAGAGTGTTTTCGACCAGGCGTTGTGCAAAGGCCGAATGCGTATTTATATGGGTCGTCGGGAGAAGAGGGGGGAGAAGCGGTGCGAGAGGGTTGAGTCGAGGCGGATCGAATGCGGATGACGTGCGACAAGCCGATGATGAACAAGACTCGAGCACAAGCAGACGGTTGAAGCAGTTGAGAGTTGTTGCAAGTTGTTCCCGCTGATTATGGGTATGCGGAGAGATGGAGAATCAAGAAGTCGACGAGAAGCTGGGGAATGAGATCTAGTTATCAAGAGTGAGGTAGGGTGTATCTTGGGCGATGACAGGTTTAAGAAGAGGTGGATAGATGGGGGGGAGTGGCAGAGGGGACGTACCGCCTTCACGCAAGGGCAGGCGCTCGCAGACACGCCCTGGGCGTGCGAGGAAGGGGGCGTGGCGTCAGTGTTGGAGGGGGACGGCCGTACCTGGGTACTTGGGTACCTGGCCGCGGAACCGGTACGTACCCTCGCTCGCACCCTTACCCCCGGCACGGAGCACGGAGGCGCCGCCAGGTGGGCATTTGGGACGAATTGAAGTTGCTGTGGGGGCCCAGCGAGAGCAAGTGCCAGAATGTGCGGATTCCAGGGCAGACGCGCAGGGGCTGCCGCACGCTGAGATGCCAGAAGGGGCCAGGGGAGGGATAAAAGCCCTGGTGTGCTGGTCCGGAGAGGCGCCGCCGCTTCCCCGGAGAGATTAGCGCAGAGCACGGTAATCCAGAGCTTGCCCTAAAGCGGCACTACCTCGGCGTCTCGGTACGAAAGTGTAGCCCGTAAGAGATTAGCAGCTGCGCAGCCGGCTAGTCCTCTTGGGGAACTGCCCATCTGCGCTGCTCTCAGCTCTGTAGCCCTGCCATCCCAGCACCACGTTTGGCCCTGTCGCGACGGACGCAATCATGTGACGGTCCCCTTGGGAGAGATGCCGTTTTGGACGAGGAGACGTCCTTTGGCCCAGATCGAGTGGATACTTCCACATTTGGAATAAAAGTACATAGAGCGAGCAGCACTGTACCTGAATTGGCAGTTGTCTGCCCCTTCAGGCAGTGCTGCGAGCTGCCAAACGGCCCCGTCACGCGCAGCCGCTTTTCTTTTTGCCCATCCCGTGCCCAGCCATGCTCTCGCCCCCGCAAACGGTCCAAGCGCTCCGTTCGCCAGGAGAAACGGTTCCAGGGTCTTTTCCTCCGTTTCGAACAGCTAGACGGATGCCGAATCCGGCCCCATCACCTGAAGCTCGCCCATGGCCTCAATCTTCGTTGCCTTATGATTACATACTTTACATTGAGCGTCTGGCGGCTTTCGGCTGCGGTGGCTGCAAAGGGCCTGCACAGGCACATGCTGGCGGCTCCGGCGTCGTTGCGCTGTCGGCATTCGGGGCGGCTCCCAGAGAGAGGGAACTTTGTCACGCTGGTCTGCACAGACGTGTGACCGGCCATGGCGAGGGCATCGCGCTGGCAGAGGCGAGATTGTCTTAGCAATTCATCTTAACCGCGCGCCGCTGTCGCTCGCCGTCACTGCCTCGTAGTGACTGCGAATGAGCCTTGGAGATTGATGGTACAAGCATTGATAGCCGTTCGTGCGCAGTAGTAGTATGTACACAGCTTGCGGTGCCATCAAAAAGGGCCAATCCACGCTCCTCGACTTGGACCGACGGCTATTCAAAGGGTCCCCCCCTCTTGTCTCTTCTTGTCTCGAGCCGCTCGGCGAATTGAGGTATGGTACTTGTTCACCAAGTAGCCCTCCGCAGCAGCTGCTGTCGCCGTGTACAGCCTCCCAAGTACCGCCCACAAGCTGGGGGGGAGGGGAGAGCCGCCGTGGATGTGACGTGCCCTGACTGGGGGCCAGAAGCCCGTCCGGGGGTGCTCTGATACATATTACTGCTTGACTGACTGGTCCAGCACAACTGGCCAGGTGACCCAGTCCTGCTCGAATCGCCGCTGTCTTTGGTGATCACAGCGCAGAGAAGGCAGGCCGCCGGACAAGGCCCTCTCTGCTTGTCCGGTCGTGGCCTTGTCCCTGCCTTCGCCTCTTGGTCGAGAAAACGGGCCGGATGGCGGCGTTGGTGCTGGCGGACGCCGAGCGAGGCCACGCCGCTGCTTCACTCTGCTGCGCCTGACCCAAAGAGGCCCCCTCCGGGGAGGACTGACTGACTGGCAATTGCTTTCGTCCATGCAGCAGCTTCGGGGAGGATCATGGGGGCAGTCGAAGATGGGTTTGACGATGGCTCTCGTCCTCGTTGCTTCGTACGTGGACCGGTTGCAGAGCCTCTCCCACGCTGCGACAAACTCCTCCTCCATTGCGCTCAGGAGGGGGTGACATTGGGGCCTTGCTCACCCAGTCCCTCGGCGCCAGCGCACCAGCGAAGTGTCTGCGACAGTCGGGTCACCTGTCCTGTCGTCGCCTTCCTGGAGGTTACTCGCACCCAAAGGGGAACCAAAGTACTCTCTACCAAGCACACGCGCACAAGTCTGGCCGTACAAGCCCCTACGAAGCCATGCCGGGACGGGTATCAGTAACGGCAGCTCCTCTCAATGCTCTCGTTCAGGGGGGAGTGCGAGGAGCCAATGCTTTGCAGGGTCCTCCCCGACCCGCCCAGCCATTGGGTCACCAGGACACCCGTCCAGAGCAGAAACAAGCTGCAAGCACCCAGAGCTTGCCAACGCATAGCTCTCCGCCGCATGACCTCAAAGACTTTTTTTTTTTGTTTTTTTGCTCTCTTCCTTGGTCCACGGGCTCTTTGCTCTTGTTGTGTTTTCCTGCCACTGCTGCCTCTTGCAGCTGCTCTCCCTCCTTGATGAAACAAGAATAGGCAGGCCAGGTGCAGCATCCTCTACGACCATTTGTGGCCAATGGCTTTCCCTCCTCTCTCGCATCGGGCATGTTGGCTGCCGCAGCCTTTTGTAACTGGTGATTAAATCTCTCCCCGTCTGCGCTGTTGCTGTGAAGGTATCGTATGTACTTTGTATCGTGAAGGGAGGGGGACAAGTCCGGTAGGGCCAATCAAGGAAGCCGAAAATGGCATCGCCACAAAGTCCCCCAAAGCCTTGTCTTTTCCAATCGGACCCGACTTCAGGAGTCTGGTCAGTCACTCGAGCCAAAAGCAGGCAGCAGTTTAATGCTTCCTTTTCCCCACGGGGTTACTGTATTATAGTCGAAGCTCTAGTGGTGAGACCAATTCTTCCTTCTCCTATCAGTGATCTGTTGGTGTGATCTTACACAGAAATTCCGATGCGGAGCCATATGGAAAACGGAGCATTTGCTCGTATATAGGAGCCCCCGGCGTGTCGCAATGGCGAATTCCATTAAAGAGGCTGATGAGCTTCTCGCCTCGAAACTCTCCAAAATGCTGGGGCAATTCTTCTACTATCGGCTGAAGTCAGCCCTGGCGGATGAGCCCATCGTCCCTATTTTGCCTGTAGTAGCGCTTGAACTTCCCCCTGCCAAAATCAAGGCTTGCGAGCAATAGTAGCTCATGGGGTCGACGATGGGCGCTCCCAGAAATTCGGGCCCGCGGAAGCTCCCCGTCTGCGATTAGCTTCAGCTCTCAAGCCCAGTCCAGAGCAGTTCGAGAGTGATGAGTGAACATTTGGAAGAAGGCAGAGAATCCGGGCGTGTGGAAATTGGACAGGACCAGCAGCCCGGATCGCGATATTGCAATGTCAAACAAAGAAGAAGAAAAAATGACAGAATGCAAAAACCCCCAGACATGTCAAAAAGCAGTAACAGTTAAGCAACTTTTTGCCTTTTACACGGACGGGCACGGAGCAGGCGATGCGTAATGAATCAAGCAAGCCCAAATTTCCCCTTCCCTTTATTATTCTCCCCTTGTCATACTACAACTATGTATTAGTATCCCGGTCCGCCAATTCGTCTCGTCTGCATTATGCGCAACCAAGTCCGTGCGTTTGCTTTTCTTGGTCCGTCCGCTTTGATTCTCTTTTTCTCTTTTGTTTCTGTCTTTTCCTGCTACTGTTTCGGAAGGGCGAAGCGAGGGTCTCCGTTGCAGTTTGTTTTCGAGTTTGCCCTGGGCAAATGGTAGCGGCAATGCAGGTAAGCCGAGCCAGAGCCACAACGAGTATAGAACAGAGGGGAATCGATAGATACCAAGGTATCATGCATAAGGTCTCTACACGGGCTGTCCGCATGAAGAACACGACAGAAAGGCACAAAAAGAGGGGAGGAGAGCTTTTTACACGTCTCACCGCTCGGGCTTTTTCCGCCTTTGTTGATGCTTAAATGCTTTTCTTTTGACCCGACATGGGCGGGGAGTCTTGGTTGAGCAGGAAGGAATCGAGTGCCGGCATTGCAGGCAAGCAAGCATTTGAGGCCGTTGTGTGTCTCTCTTTTACCTTGGGGGTGGCCAGAATCAATGATGGCGATGGCGACGCCCAGGTACGAGGTCTTCCAAGTTAACGTACACGAAGTTCGTATTGCGGAGAGCAAGTCGGCAATTCTGCCACGGGAGAGGACACGCTCCGTGGCGATATCTTCCACCTTGAGGAGAGCAAAACACGATAGAAGCTGAAAGAATTGATGAAGAGAATGGTGATGACGACGAGAAGCAAATGTAACGTGCCCCGGCAAACCGATCCAGGGTGGTGCCTCGCCTTATCGCCAAAAGCCGGCTCATGCTTCATGCTCATGCTCTATCAATAACCGTCCAGGTTCCATGTAGGCCCGCTTTTCGAATCAAGCACGTGTTTTCCCACTTGCATTCATTTCATTACCTCTTCGCACAAGATTACTCATTCACTTTCTTGGCTTCTCAATTCGATCGTTTGCTTTTTATCGACGTTCTTGTCCAACGGCTGCTCTCCGGGGTAAAAAAGCGGGGAAGCGGCAAAACGGTTCACCAACTTTGGCTTCATCTTCTGGGGGAGACGCAAAGACGCGGTGCCCTGCGGCTTATACGGGTTGAGTTTTGCATTGTTTTGTAATCATCATGGAATGATGGAATGGACTGCAAAACGGCTGATGAGAGTAAACCAGGATATATCAAACCAACAGCATCAATGAGCAATTATTGTCTTCAAGCGTAAAAGGCAAAAGGACAAAAACAGACTCATCACAAGGAACAGCATAATGAAAGACATTGCCCTTGCTACAGTACAACGTACAAGCATCAAATTATTCCCAGCGAAGACTCATCCCTGTCTCCAAAGGACGGCCCATTTTCTGTTTCTTTTATTATCATTATAATCATTTTCTCTTTTTCTTTTCTGCGGAGTAATTCTCGTATATTGTGGCTATATCATTTATCAATCGCGCATCGAAATGAAAGAAGCTGGAGGAATCAAAACACCCCCCCCCCTGGTTGACCTGGTCTTGCCAGCCCAGAAACACGGCACCGGGAAGCCGCGCCGGTGCACGATGGCAGCTTGATGCGACAAGCGTACATGATGAAAATCCCCGAGCCTGGGTGCGCTGGGAAATTGTTTCAGCTGCGAGGCCTTGCTTTGCTGCCGCTTATATTAACCTGCAAATATTATATACTCTCCCTCGTCATATGCCGGGGCGTGGAAAGAAGAAAAAAGAAAAAAAGAAAAGAAAAAAGAAAATAACTTCAGCTGCAATACCATGGAGTAAAAAAAAAAGTACGGGGACGGGAAGACAGCATGAAAATGCGGGATACTAGCAGAGAGACAGTGTTGGCGGCGGGGAAGCCGGTAACAGCTTGACGAGGGTCACGAAGCGAGCAACAGTCAGAAACAGCCTTGCCTTGCAGTTGAATAAGTCTACCGCATTTTCTTGTTCACCTTGCAGACTTACACCTGCAACGGCTTCGAATGCCATTGGGTCGTCTATCGTGGGATTTACTGCTACTGACCGATTTTGGTCCCAAGGCCAACTGCCATGCAGGGAGATGCAGGAAGAGACAAGACAAGACGAGACAAGCTTGCTGCCAAGGGAGAGACGCAGTTGCTGATTTGTATCAGCAGAGGAGCGCACGGCGCCACGGGCAGCGGATCGATACCTCATGCGTGTCTCAATCAAAAGACGGCAAGAGAGGATGTATGTATGGGACGGATGAGCGTACTTTTTGCATGCCTCTTGAGATGAGAGCTTGCCTCTGCCGGTTCAGCCACTTTCCGCTCCCGTGACTTTTCGGCCTGCCGTCTAAGCCCATGTGAAGCGGATTCCAGCCAATCACCACAGTCCTGATGAAGAGCAGCTTCGCTTTCAGCTCGTGATGCCTGTAACACGCTGATGAGGGGGGAGAGAGAGAGACGATCAGGTCAGGTCAAGTCAGGTCAGGTCAGCTTCTCATCCGTCTCGTATACCGCAGCCAATGAGTTATACCTAAACCCGGCCGCAACGGCATCAGGAGCGCAATCCTGTGTTCGCTCAACATACGATTCTCCTCTCACTGGAAAGGGGGGAATAGTATGGCCTTTCCCGCATCATGTTCACGCAGTCATGTGTGAGACCCCCGATCCAGCTGTCAAACCAGAACCCTCATCACCCTCCTTCTCAGTCACTCACCCGCTTTCGCTCAGCCCCATGGAGAGTAGAAGAACAACGCCCATCGCCCCATCGAACCCACCCCCTTCCCTTTTACCCTTCTTCTGCCCTGAGCTTTCTGCGACAGAAGACCCTTCCTGATTCGCTTGCTCCCGGCGAGCACCCGAATCGGGGGCATCATGCAAGACCTCCCTCTCTTTCCCCTCCCCCAGCATGCGCGAACCGGCTGCCGGTCCGGATGGTCCTAGCGCGACTTTGTCTCTTTGTCGCGCCCTAGCGCTTCTTCCCGCTCGGCCGTCAAATGAAGCAGCAGAGATTCGGTGGGTGTGAGTGAGTGCGTGTGTGTGTGGGAGAGTATGAGTTGTCCAGAGGAGTGTGTGGTTGAAAGGAACACGCGAAAGCGGGCTGCTACATCGGTGATTGGGGGAGAAAAAAAGAGGTTGTGACCAAGCCCGAGTGCAGTTGCAGGTGCCGTGTCGCCTCTTGCAATTCTGCTTTGCTGCTGTTTTGTCTTTTTTTGGAATACACACGTCTTCGTTGAGACGGATGCGAGCGAATAAAGGCCGTCGTCACACTCTACATATGGAGAATATCGATGCAAGGCATATATTAAACGCATGCAATGCTGGCAACCCCGTGATGGGGGACGGTAACCCCCCCTCTCTCCTCTCCGCTTACACGTCTGGGCATGTGAAATTCTCTCCTCGGGACCAACTTCTGAAAGCGCTCTACCTTTAGCAGACGCAAGTACTTCTAGCCACACGCAGTTTTTCCTATGGACGCTAGATATCTGTCCCGGAGAAAGGGATGTGATGCGAGAAAAACAGATTCTTGCGTTTGTTGGAACTTCTGAAAGTGCGACGGAACGGGCATACGACGTTCTTCCAGATAACACCCCCGAGATTTCAATTTTCAAAGGGGGGCCCGTCAGATAAGGTCGCCGATAGATGCTTGAACTGCCCTACGCCTTACCTACCCGTTCAAGGCATTGCGGCCGGCCGAACGAACTTGTGTCGGCTCCGTCCCTGTTCATTACCATGTGAAAGAGCCGTCTGCCGAAAAGAAAAGAAAAAAAGGCTTTTAATTACTTTTAATTCAACTTGTATTATCCCCCCCTTCCCGCAAGATTGGCCCGCGCAGCTGGAGCGCGATCGCAGGGCGGCACAGCCGGCGGCCTGTCACATATGATACATTGAAAGGCGGGAGAACAAGAGTGCACCTTGAAGGAGCCCAAGGCTACCTATGTAACTTCCCAGCAGAGAGTGCCTGACGTGTTTTCCTGCTAAGGTACTCCTTGCTTGTTAGCTTGCAACAGACACATAAAGTAGCTGCAGCGAAAGAATCAAACAAAGCCACAAGAGGGGAAATAAGGCAAGGGCATGAGAGAGGGGATGAAAAAAGAAAGAAGAGGTGCATGTGGTTTCGCCGGGACAAGTCTTTCCGGCCTGACTTTGGGCTCGTGAGGCTGAATCAGGCGGCGATGCTGAACTGTTCATGCAATCTAATGCGAAAGGATGAACATGATGCCTGAGCTGAGAAAGTCGTCTGTACGGTGTGTGTAATAAAGGGATTACTATTACAGCTTTGTTTCCTCGAGACAAGACGGCCTTTCCTGTTGTGGAAGTGTGTTTTCGGACCCCTTGTGAACAAGGGAGAAAACAAGCTTTTTCTTCCTCTTTTACTCACAGGGATAGTAATATCACATATCAACGTGCATGGCGAATTGGCAATGAAAAAAAATAAGAAAACGAGAAAGAAGAAGGAATATTGATGGGGAAATTGTCTTTTATTTTTGTTTTCTTCTTCTCTTCTTCTTGCTTTTTTTTTGCCTCAGTCTGTTTGACATTGATGAGCACCCCCGTGATGCGTCGAATGTTGATGCTTGTCTCGTCTTTCCAATAGTCCGCGGTTCTCAGCATAACACGCGTGGCCACCGTCTCGGGATGTTGGATACCTAAACAAGTCTCATCTCGTCCAATACTTATCGCCCAGGGGCAAAGCGATCAACAGCAGTACAATGCAAATTGAGCATCATGTGGCTTTAGAGTGAATCCCCCCCCTCGTTTTGGCGGTTTGATTAGGGTAGAGTAGATGGGCGATCCGGCACCTAAGGTATTTCGCGGAGAACGGAGGACCCTTGCCGGGCCGGAGCATCGCGGCCGCCCGCGGGTCAGCACACCCTAGATCTGAAAGTCTCGATATCCTCCCTTCAGATAAAAGTATGTACTCGTACTACAGCTTTTGGGGGAGTGCGAAGAGTATTGTGTCTGGTTTCTAGTTCCCCTTTTTTCGAAGTGATCTACCACTTGTCTTGGAGAGCGAACGTTAAGACTCCCTGTTCCAACACGCGTTTTCTCCAACCTGTTCCTACCCTGCCATGTTGAATAAAACGTGTTACTTCGGAATATAAGACGCCATCCACGAAACAAGTTGCAATTCGACGCCACCGTACCTTTTTTTCCCTGACTCTCGATCGCCGGGCAAGCTGATGCCGCTGCGCATCAACGAATGATAGCCCAGGGACCGGGCAAAAGCTGCAAGTCCCTGTGCCCGGATCCTGCATGTCCCGCCCCCATCGTCTGGGCGCAAAGAAAAAAAAGTTGGCAGTCTTGTTGGTTCCGTCCCGCGGCACAAGCTAATTAAAAGAAAAACCTGGGGGAAATGGGGCGGGTCACAATGCGAGGGAGGGCCGGATCGCCGTCGACCATGTCCCAGACTTATCAAAAGGCCAAGAAGGCAGCTGGCAAATGTGAATTTCTTTCGTTGGACCTTGAAAACACCCCATCTTCTTGGGTTGTCGTCTGTCATATTTGATAGTAGTACTACCACTACTACTTTGAATCCCCTTCCCCTCTCATCCTGCATATGAAACAGCTTTACACGTCAAAATCGCGCTGCTGTGACTTGTGACGACGGCTGGTTTGGGCATCGAATTATTACACTGCGCGCACGTTCCGCCCTTGAGAGCCCGCGCCAAATCGGGGGGGAGTATGTGATTCAGATGGCAGCAATTCAGCCGATGTCAGTCCAACGGTTCCTGTTTTGTGCACATTCCTTGCTTCTGCTGGGGGAAACAATGCATTCATGTCGCCAGATCTGGGGCGTGGGTACGATGGCTACATGCCCACGCCCTGTACTGCTTGTAGATCATCACGATAGAGCATTGGCATCCATCTCATTTGATTCAAGTCAACGTGCATGCATACTCCCATTATCACGGGCAAGTTGACATAAAGGCAGAGGCCCCCTTGACTGCCTGCCTTACTTGTATGTTCATACAGTGCTCAAAGCCCCGATAAGCGAAGAATCGCACCTCGAGATGGCAAGTATGGGAGTTGCTGCCAACATAATACCAGGGGGTTGGCAAATGACTTGCTGAAGTGAACACAGGCTCGGGAGGGAGAATTGAAACAGAGAGAATGTGGGGATGTGGCAATTGAGAGTCATGATCAATATTATTTTATGAATATTTTATTAGATTCTAGTTTTATCTCATGTTATTCGCTTTTCGTTATTTTTGGCATTGACCGTAGAGAGTCTGGACGCGTGTTTGCATTGATGAAAGCGGCGCGGCTGTGGATGAAGCTCCAGTTGCTCCATGCGGCGAAGCACTCACAAGTGTCCGCGTGCTATTAACGGCGGCAACGTCGCATACGAATATAGAAAGAATCCACATCTTCGAAAAAAAAATGTCAATTGACCTTTTGCAATTGTGTTTTATCTATTATTATTTTCTTTTTATCGCAATTAATCGAGTTGACATTCGTAGATGGATCTCGCCGAGCCCAGCTCCTGAAGATCATGAGGCTCAGCACAGAGGAGCAGCTCCCCGTCACATGACTCCCGCCACTTGGACGGTGGATCTCCCCGTTCTCGGAACTTCTCTGGTGAGGCTCATCTAGAACAGCCCTGCTGAGGGTCCCAACCCACCGATCAACTGCCATTCAACGGGGCCCAGATGCCGAGTAAACGCGTCAAGTGCGTCAAACAAGAACCACCAGCTCACGTGAATCCCCATCGGAGAAACCCCTACAACACGAACACAGCTTCCTACTGATAGCTTCACGAGGCTAGATACTAGTCAAGGCAGACCGAGCGCAAACAATAGCCCTTAGGCCCGGTGGTTCCAATGGTGCAAAAGGACATTGATTAGCGCAATTGGCGGTTTGAGCGTAGCATTGAGTAAGCACTGATATTGGAACCACATGAGCCGAGAAACAATTCGGTCCAGACTCGGCAGCGGCTGCTGCGTGTAAACATGGCAGGTTCTGGACAACAGGAGCTATCGCAGATCATTTGGCGGGGAAAAGTCTGTGGCGATATGGAGCTTCGGTGCTCGGATTGCTGCGAAAGAGACAGGGTCCAGGCATCTCAGATATTGCCACCTTGGCCTGACTTTGGGCATGTATTTTGCCTATCAAACAGCCTATCAGACAGGGTCTCAGGAGCAAATAGGCAGGTTATCCCGCATTTACAGTAGGATCAGAGAGGGAGGGAGAGGGAGAGCTACGAGTAAAAGTGATACCAGCAACTTGCAGCATCAAGACCCGTCCATGTCGGGTGCCGGGCCGGGGTGCTGTCCAGTCAGTTGCTCGAGATGGAGTTCAGCCGAGGCTCGTTTCCGGCAAGGCGGCATGGCTCACCGTTCAATGGCACGATACTACATAACCTCAGAAAAACACATGCCGAGCATCAAGCATTACCGAGTACCTCCAAGGCAAAAGCACTTTGCCAAGGCCCCGGCCAGCAAGACTACCGGAATTCAATGGACGATCTGTGCAGAGTGCCCGCAGACTACCCCGTACTTTTCGATATTGCAGACTTATCCGCCCCCGCGGGGTAAAACGGAGGTCTAATATTCTATTACTGGGCCACGCTTTCTCTGACATATGACATGGACCAGCTCGTGGTCGTTGCCCGAGGCTAGAGAAACACCGGGCTGGACTGGACATTGCGCTTCAGGTCTCGAGATGCGTTGCCGCTTTCAGGCATATTGTCGAGTGAGGCTGCCTGATATTACCTAGGTATGGCTCCATATAAACGAAAGTCAAGTGACTGCTGACAAAGGCCATTTGTAGCCGCTCTCCGTTGTAAACGTTTTAGCTGGCGAACAAGGCAAGCACATGACCCGCCGAAAACAGCCTTAGGTAAGGCAATGAGAAGTCAGGCGGGTTGCGGCGGACCGCGGGTGATGTATCTCGGTATCTCTGTACCTAACTTACCTATAGTAGTACTTGTATGTCAGTTCAAATGATCAAATGAAGTGAGTTTCTTTTGACATCGGCCAATCTGCTTAGCGGGATTAGCAAGGGACACCAGCGACATTCCGTGGCGGCGAACTCCTAGAGAGAAGGGATTCATTACTCCAAACGGTAATCTAAGCGCTTGGACGTCTCATGCCACAAGGCTATCGGCTCGTCGTGAGCATTTAGCAGGCGTGCGAGGAGGAAAGCTAGACAAGGTATAGCCAGTAGCTACGCTACCTTGTTACGGAGTACGATGCTTGAGGCCACTGCTTGAGGCCACTGCGGCGTCTTGCTATATCGTCTACCTACTTGCCAGGTCCGCTTCATTAACTATCCGGGGCATGATCACGTCTAGTGCTACAAGCACGACAACTGCTTTGTTGCCTGCATGTCACCGATGAAGAGGGCGAGGAATGGTATTATCAGGTGAATTTACCAGATCCGCCATTGGGGTTGACTTGCATGATGCATTCTCGGCCGACGGCTTGCTTCGCTTTTTGCTTTGCGTTGCTTACTTTGACAGGCCCTCGGCACGAGAAGAAAAAGCGGGTAGCCAGCAACAAAGGCCCAAAGGAAGTCGCTCTTTCACCGTTTCCAAACGATTTTCCTTCTGGAACAATTGACCACAAAACTCGTAAAGTACTTTACCGTCACGTAAATGCGATTGCAGGGGCGGATTCTTCAGCCATGGCCGACAAGAGGGGCCGGCGGTGGAGCGGGAGTGGGTAGAATTGCATATCATATCGGATCGCCTTTCCTGCCACTTCATTCTCCTTGGTCCTGATCCCGCGTGTGTTGCGTAGGTACAGCCTTTTTGGCTCAGCTGGACATATGATAAGTAGGTAGCTTTTTCCTTTCCTCTTGTGAGATGCCCGTTTTCCTTTAGCTTGGAATGTCGGACATGACTCGGGTCGAAACAGCAATGGCTGGAGATTATTTCCTTCTAGAAGAGCGCCACTTTCGTAGGACCTGGGCCGGCGATCTCCTTTGATGGCCATTACGACTTACTAGTAGTAGAGGTTGAACCACTACTAGTCAACTAGTAAATATGTCTGCCTAAGGAGGGGGGTGGGCGGGCGTGCTTGTTTCGAAAAAAACCCGCGTACTTCTTGTCCAAAGTCACTCACGATAATAATTCCACTCTCTCTTTCGGCCCCGCAGCCGGAGTAGCGCATTATCAAACGAGGCTAACGAACGAGAGGAGAAACAGTGGAAAACTGGGAGCTGACCAGCTTTTCTCGAGAGCCCTGTCATTGGCCCTTGGTTGAAGAAAAGACGCAGGGTCCCCCCGCTTTGAAAGAAGCAGCGACGAGAAAAAAAGTAGGGCCATGGTTTTAAAGCCCGAGCAATGAACCGAAGCCGCGATTCATTCTCCTCTCTCTCGTGGCCATTTGCTGGGCTTTTTTTCGTGAAACGGAACGGAGAAAGAGGAGGAGGGGGAGGAGGGGGCATAAACGGTGGAATTATGGGGGGGTTTCGAGCTTCACGCTACGTGCCGTCTCCGTTGGGCTGCCTCCTCTCCTTTCACCTCTTTGTCTGCTCATGGAACTCTGGTTCTAGTGGTAGTACTATGTAGGTCATCGTGCCTCTCTGGCTGTGGCTGGACGGGTGACGCAGAAGCAGGAGAAGCACACCAGAACACCCAAGCTCCCACGTTTTCTGCGCCACAGCGCGTGCCAAACGGCCGCCACCCGTGTCATCCCGAGGGATTTGGGGATGGGCCTCGCCGTTGCAGTATATGCCAAGTGTTACGTTGTTACGTACGGGAACGTCCTTTAACTTCGTTTGATCTCGGCAAAGTTACAGCACCGAGAAGCAGACAAGTCCCATGACATGTGGACAAGAGCCAACATGTTCAAAAGAGAGGCTGAACAGATACGAGTACATCCGTCCTCGTCGAGTAGGTAGACCAGGACTCGTAGTTCTCGCATGATCATGGCGGACAAATACAGGTTTTGGATGTGTATTGATCGGGGAAAATGGGGACCCGGGAGGGGATTCCGGATGAGCAGAAAAAAACAGCTCGACGATGGGTAAACCGTGGATCCTGCCTCAGCCGCGCTTGAGGAGCCAAGTAATGTGTACGGGTATGTACATCATGTATAGCCGCGCCTCGATAGTCTGGCAAAGTGATCCATGGTGGTCCGGCAAAACTGGAGTTCAATCGTAAGTAATACTCCGTACTGTGTGTTCTAATAAGTTGGCTCAAGTCTCATTGCCAAATCTCGGGTCGTTTCGTATGCTGCCTGTTGACATGACTGATAAAGCTGCCCTCTTTCGCCTCGCATCCTCGTATCGCCGGCTCCGCTCACGAGCTACGGGCAAAAAGAGTCAGGCTCCTCCACCCCTCGGTGGACGAATCCGGCTCCCCGTCACTGGCCATACAGAGAACTCTTGGCTGCTGGGTTACGTGATCCGGGTATCCATCCAGAGGTAACATGCCAAAAGCCTCGCCGAAGCGGATCCCCCCTGCTCTGCTCTGCCTTACATGTACTCCGTATTGTTATCGTGGAACAGGATAGAAGGAGAGCAAGAGGGAAGAACGGCGATTGGCTGGAAAAGGTTACGAGATTCGGTCACTGGTGGAGATGCGAGATAAGTGGGAAGAGAGGAAATGGTTCGCTTTTTTACTGGGGCTTGTCTCTACTGGTGATGTTTGATGTGTGCGTAAGCTAATGAAAATCCGAGCCAAATAAACGGTTTGACATGACTTGCAAAATCGATAAAAACAAATAATTAATCAAACAATAAATCGCATTTTAATCATTTCAGTGGCATTTTCCGAGTTTCTGCGTCCCAGGCACACGGTAAATTACTCGGAACCCATCCACGTCAAACCGGATCATCCAGGCCGAGCAGTTACATTCATCACAGCCAACAACTCACATCACTCACACGAACGTATGTATTTCGCTCTCCACAGGGGGCACAGCCACAAGGCACAGACAGGTACAGAAACAGGCACAAGAGACAAAGAGGCAGAGATATATCTAGTAAAGAGAGACATCTAGGGCCCCAGTGTGCCGAAGCTCCCCTTTGTGTCCCACCGATTGGAACGGAGCAGCACGCGCATGGCCCGCACCGACCTTTTCGGGCCTTTGCGCTGCCCCAAGTAGCTCCGGACAAACGCCGTTTGAGAGGGAGCCCGTTTCCGCGTCGGTTTGGAACCGTGTCGACGATGCCGACTGGTATGGCCGGGGGGGAGGAGGAGAGCCCAACAGAAGCATTGGCATATTTGAAGCTTGTTGCAAGGTGGCTGGTTCTGCCAAATCACGAAGAGGGCATATCAAAGCTTCACGATGTCCTATTGTACGGGCCAAGCGATTGGCCTGTTTAAACTTAGAAACAACGGCAATGACAACACCAACGAGCTGCGGAAAGATCCGGCATTGCTTCAACAAGCGTCTTGTTGCAGTAGCTGCTGCTGTTGCATGGCGAGTCGAGGCGTCCTGTGGCGTGTGCTCGCTCGCAGGGCCGGCAAATGCAGTCGTTGGGCCCTGTATTTTGCCCTATTCAAGGATGATACATGCAAGAGCAGTAGTAGTATGGTAGTTTGGTAGGTAGTAATACTAGTGAGAGGAACAGGTTCGTGTCCTCCTGCAGCCTGGCGGTGGCCTCGTAGGGCTGGCATGCTGGGCGTTTTTGGATCGCGGCTCTTTTTGCTTGCATGTATGTACTGTACGTGGATGTGCGCGACTGCAAGGCATGCAGGTGCACGTATAAAGTAAGGGTATCAGATGCAAGATGCCATTCTGTGCATGTCACGCCAATCGAAATACCCGCTTCGGACGCGCTGTGAGATAAACAGTGATCATAGTATTACTATTACTAGCATGCATGTCTTTTTTAGATCTCGTGAATGAAGTCTGTAACATTTGCATCCAATGGTCTCAGTGCCCTGGCGAGGGAGACGGGAAGATTTTCGATATCGTGAGACACGCCACATGAGCAGCTTTGAGTGATTGTGACCCCGGGAGTTTTGACAATATTGTTTGATATCGCGATGGACGTGCCTCTCCGATGAACCACTGCATTGGGGTTCCGGTGGTGGGAGAGATGAATAGGATTGCCAAGTTTCTGGCGGTTTATTGTGAGAATTTCCCGGGTTGAGTTGTTGCATGTTATGGATGTGACAGGCAGCAGTTCTAAGGAGTAGATACATTCTGGTGTTGTTGCATTGCCGTTGGTGGCAGTGAGGACATAATAACGGAGATATAAGAGAAAAAGAAAAAGAAAAGGAAATGAATATTCAGAAATTCCAAATAAATATTACATTAAATATAGTAGAAGAATAGTAATGGGTAAATTTAGGGGTCCGTTGGTCGAAGCAACAGACTCGGATGCTCTTTTCTGCACTTGTTCACAACGAACTGGCTCCAATTCCTCCATGCCCGCCCAACAATACAGAAAAGAAACCGGGGGGTTTTCCAAGCTTCCGCACGGCGATCGCGCGGCTCCGCAAAGAGGCGCTTGAACCTAAAAACTCAAAACTGCAAAGTCACAACACCAAACGGGCTTGTATAACATGCTGTTGGCTCGATGGAAATTCCGGGCCATTGTGCTTTTTCTTCTTTTTATTTTTTTTTTCCCTCTTTTCTTTTTTTGCCCACTTTCTGATCCTTGTTGCTTCCCGGTCGTGCGTCATCAGATCAAGAATGCTGCCCCCAAAGCGTGTTGCACACCTGCATTGGCCTTGTCTTCTACCCTATGCCAGTCCCCCTATCTTACGTACCTTACCTTACCTTATGCCTCGAATACCCGGCATCACGATGGTTGTTTCTTTCTCCTGCACCTGCACCTTTCATCCTGCGGTCATGGTTTTCAGCTCCTGATTCCTGTTCTTCTATATCACCTCCCACTCAGACTAATTGTGGCATTCCGGCCTGGCCTCTCCTGCAGCGCCGTGACCGAGGGACCGTCAAACGTGGTTGGCTCTCGCTGTGATTCAGGAACTTGCCGGAGAGGGCATCGTGACCGGTGAAAAGCACAAGCCATGAGGACGCCGCCGGCCTCGAAACGTCCTGACTTGGCGTCCAACGGCCGGCAATGCCACTTTTTGGCTCACCGGTTCGCTAGAGACTGTTCGTGACTGGCGGATCGAACTGGACTTGCAAGTACAGTCTGCATACCTTATACATACTACGTCTCCTTCCTTAACTTACATAGGGGTGCCGAAGACGAGGACAAACACCATGCGAAATACAGTCACGCTGTCGTACTCGACCATGTAAGTACCTGCTAGATAGGCATGCATGTAACATCTACGTCTCGCCAAACGAAACATCACTGCTAATGTCACTCACGCCCAGTCGGTGCCTCAGCAACAAAGGTTGACAGGCGGAATGCCCGCCAGTCCCTCCAGACAAGGAGAAAAGGATCTCGTGATGTAAGCTTCTCGTCCAAGCGCTTCGCTCTGCTTTCCAAGAAAAACATCGCAGGTGGCACAGCCTGGCCGACAGACCGCCCCTACCACGGCGCTGATAAGCAAAAAATAAAATAAAATAAAAAAGACCATTGCATCAAGTGACCTCTCTCTCTCCCCTCCAAAACGCTTCATACGTGGCCCAGCCAGCATGCAAGGACAAGACCGCCTTTTCCTCGATTTGTTCACCCCCTCCATCACAAGGCTGCGCATCTATTTTCGGCCCCCAAGAATGCTTTTGTTTGTGGTCTTCTTCGGCACCACCAAAGATTCCTCGCAATTTATGCATCCTCATTCTTATGGGTGTATGTGCGTGCGTGCGTGTGTGCGTGCTGATTCCAAGGCCGTCTTGATACACAGGCTGCCTGTGCGTTGTCCCCTTGCGTGATCCAGGGAAAAAAGAAGCCGTCCTTTTGTCTCGATTGCTTCACCGATGAACTTGAAATTGAACCCTCCCGGACCCCACCGCGCAATATCAAATGGAAAGTTGAAGACTGTCAGATGATGGATTGGACAAGGTTGCAGGAGCACGTTTTCTCGCTGAAGGCTCCGTATCGAGGAACGGTCCCATGTTACGGGGGGCCCAAGTACATAATTTACAAGATGTTGCCTGTCCTTGCTGGCGACCTTGCCTATCGTGGCATCTCAGTCTCGCGAGTTCTTTATATGAGGCCGAGGGCATCCCAGTCACCGAGCCTGGCATCTTTCTCGTTCTCACCAAGTGGCGCTTCAACACATGTTCCCCTACCTTTGGAAAGAAAAGGAGAAGAGGGTGGAAAAGAAAAGAAGGAAAAAAAAAAAAAAGGCCCTGACACGGCGCGTCCGGGCCGCACCCGGGATCATCTGATCGCATCGAACTTTGCTGTGCTTATTTCTCGCAAGCGTGTTCTGATAGGCATCGCCGAGGCTTCCTTGAACGCCCTGGATACGCTTTTCCTCCTTTGAAGAGGGAAGACGGGTTTCTGCAAAAGTGCAAAGTTACCAAGTGGTGGAAATTACCATCACCGTCTTTTTTTTTTCCGTCCAAACAAAACGCGGGTCTATATCCCCATCTTCATACATGCATTATCATTCTTCATCATCCCGATTCTGCTCAAGCACCCCCCCAAGCCAAGCCCCCCAAAAACAGTCCCCTGCTCATCACATTCGCTGACATGCCTTCCCCCATGGGCCATGCCTGAACATGTAGTAGTAGTATCCATCTTTTCCCCCATGAATCAACCCCCAAAGGGAAAAAAAAGCACGCCATTTCTTCAACGTTTCTTCAGCCCGCGTGGGGGGAGAAGAAAAGCCCTCTCCGCTTCTTGCTTTCTTGGTCGCCGAACACTTTTCGCTTCATGTACGAATCATGGGCGATTGCTGATGGAAAAGAATAAAAAAACATGTTACGATCTGACCAATTGGGTGACTGTCTGGAGTGGGCAAGGGAAAGACAATCTTGCATTACGCAGCTTCATTGGGACGGGATGCCGCGGGTTTGCTTCTCTCGACATCTCCTTTGTTCGTCACCGAGGTTATTACGTTTATATCTGGCATTTGGGAGTAATGACTACATCCTGTGGCCCCGAGCCTGAAGAAAAAAAAAACCTGGGGTGCACGTGGGAAAGCTCCAATGTCTCCGTCTCCGGTATCGCCCGGGGACGAGATGCTCTTTTAGAAGACCATTCACGTATATTCATGTGATGATCTATATGCCGTATTATACAACACTCTATGGCGGGACACCCGAGGCACTCGTCATTGTATAATGAAAGACGCTGTCAAGTGTAATTCCTGATTTCTCCCCGTGGGGAAGGTATCCGAGGATTGGCGAGAAAACGGGTCGTAGTTCGGGGGTGCTGTTTTGGCTGACATCTGATCGTATGAGCCGAGAGAGAGGAGCATATGAAAGCGGCTGCAAGGATACACCATCTCGAACGGCACAGCATCAGGGGAAGCAGCAATAGCTGAGAAATGATGCTACCGATGGAAATAAATAATAATAAATAATAAATCACGATAATACCAATGACGATAAATCTCGCAATTAAAGAGAATATAGGAAGAAAAAAGAAAAGTGATCTAGTTCCACCATGACGAGTGTCACACACACACGAACATATGCACGACGCAGTTTAAGCCGTTTAGCACCGTTTCCAATAAATCTGATCAATTCTTTTTAGATATCCAATTAATATTCCTCTCTTTATTCCATCTCAGCATCTATTCAACGCTGCCAGCCGGTCAAATTGAGACCGGACTGGCTCTCCTCGACTTACCCCATCCTCCTCCTCCCAGGAGGGTATCACGCCGTAGGGCGTTCCAAACCACGCCCCCAAAGAGGGTGTCCATCCATGAAATTGACTTGCTTCTCTCTTTTTTTCTTTCTCTTTTCCTTTAATTATCCCCTTCTCACATGAACAAGGACCCCTTCTTCTTCTGAGCATCCATACCATCTTGCATTGTCGCTAACCGGGTCAGGGCTGTCGGACAAGGGGAACCATTGACGACACCTCATAGCTTCCGTTAGTTTCTTCTCAAAACTTCAAAGTAGCAGATTTTGAACTTGGCTCTTTTTTGCCCACCCTCTTGAGAAAAGGCAGGGCCGGTGTGGTTGAACATGCCCGGAAGATCAACTCGTATTCAAATCCTGTGTGATGGGCGTACGGAGTAGATTGGGAACTCGTTGTAACCCAGACTCTTTGGCGGTTGATGGGGGAGGACGAAGGAAGCTTGGTTTCTGTAATCGTAACCGGGCAGAGACTTTGCCGATGGCAGAAACTCTGCGGTCCTCTTCCGACTACGACTGTAAGATATCTGGAGCCTGCCATGCAGCGCGTAGTTTCGTCGTTGTGCAAAACACATAAGGCATAAGATAGATGAAGCCGTGTTTTCTCTCTCTGGTGACATCAGCGATACAACACGCAGACTTGGATACACGACCGCCGTGAGCTACATGTCCCGTCAGCCTGCAAGAATAACCCAAGCCGAGTCGGTATTGGGATACTAGAAAGTTAAAGGACTCATGACACAAGCATGCTATGTGAGTCTCAGTTCAGTCCTGCCCCCAATAAACCCATCGAGCGTCCCCGGTTTGAGCCCATCGCCGACTTACTCAACCATCGACCTCCCCGCCTTCCTTTGTGCCTGTACGCCTGCACACACAAGATTCTGTCGGCGGCGCTGCTGCTGCGCTACCCTCCTCTCGCCATGCTCAACCAACCTCCTTTCTTCTCGTAAGGGTGCAAGAGAAGAGCGGGTGTGAGATGCAAATCTACTGGTCCGAGACTCTTCCCCCCTTCTTTTCCCTCTCTCACTGACGCAACATACACACGTTCCTCTCTTTCCGAACTGCAGGGTGCTATGGAGTATCCGGGGGGAGGCAAATGAATCAGCAGACGGGTGCCGGCATGAGGCCCCACGGGGAGATGCTGCAATGAAGAGGTAGCTGCCTGTCTCGTCGGAGTGGGAAAGCTTACCTTGGCCCCAATCAGAAAATACCGGCCACGAACCTGGGGGGGAACAAGGAGTTTCACAGCTCATGTACGAATGAGTAGCTGTAAGTCGCCGAGACGGGCAGCCGCCTGGGCCCTTGCGGGCGAGCAATGAAGTCGTTTGGTTCGACGGGAGCGTGTACGGAGTACAAAGCAAACAAGAAAACCCGCGCCGCCCCCCCCGTCCTCGTCTTTCTTACCCACAGGCAGAAGGATGAGCGAAAAGACGCAAGCGTGGCACAGCGACAAGAGGAGTCGCGGAAACCAGCCCGTTATTTTTGCTCTTCTCGAGACGGATCATGTGGCCCAGAGAAGCCGATGGCCTTGTCGGTTTTCTTGTCCTCTCCTTTCTCGCTGGGATCGGAGCTCTCTACTTTGGAATAAGGTGTCTCATGTCTTTAGACACCGAACCGGGCTGAGGCTGGCTGAGAGTTTGAACCAGAGCTCATGTGAGAGGGGGGGTAGATCCGGCTGTGAATCATTTGCTGGAAGACAAGGCAAGACAAGTCATCCTTATTTGACTCTTCCGTGTCGAGACTCGCCGACGGGGATATTTACACGATGCGTGACTCTTCTTCTCCTCGACCTCTTTTCAGGTGTTTGCATTCGGCCCCTACGCAAAGCCGATGCCATTCTTTGCTTCCTCGTGATGCTGGACGACACTTGGCGAAGGAAGATACAAGGAAAGACATTATGCCATTTCTGAAAGCGGACTCATATTTCGGGGCGGGAGATCTCTCCTTCGTACTCCGTACTCGTGTACAATTCTTTGCGCAAGGCTCGGGCCATGGGCGAATGAGCTGATGGATACCGGCAGAGAGATGGAGGGACCAAAGCCAACGGAGAGAGACGCGGAAGCAAGAAAAGAAAATAATAGAAAATAGAAGAAGAGAGAAAAAAAAGAAAAAAAGAAGCCACAGCGGCACACGCAGCTTTCACACGACCTGCGCCAGCGTCGTACCGCGGATTGCGAGCCTACTGGCCAGGTGCTTTTCCCTCTTTTCCATTCTCTCTTCTCGTTGCCCATGGGGAGGGCCATTGACTCGGCCTCCACGCGATGGCGGACAGTCTTAGACCGGTTCGTGTCTCACACATGCTCCAGCCGGGACGGCCATCGAATGCCACCTTCATCACACCGACTCTTTCAGACTGCCGCTTCAGCTCGGGAAGGGCCTGAGTGAGCGTGACCCTGGTTTCCCCCAGCTCTGGCGCGTGCATGTTTCATTTTTTTGTTTTCTTTTTCTTTTTCTTTTTCTGGCCCCGTCTTGGCGTCTTTTGTGCAACGACGAGGAAGGGCTGGAAAGATGGGGGAGTGTCGTTTGCCCAGCCTGGCCACCGCGTGGTCGTGCCATCCCGTCTCGTCTTTTGTCGTGAGGTTCTGTGTAAGCCCGGCATCTGCGGTGTTACGGCACGGTGATCATGATGCCGCGGCTTGGGGCCAATGGAGGTGCGCGGGAAGCTGGGCCTTGGGAATGGGTGGGTGAGATGATTCGCTTGTCGAGAGGAGGTGGCTTGAGAGAGCGGATGGAACGGCTGGGGCGAATGGGAGGAGAGAGGGAGGGAAGGACGGCCGTGGAGGATGAAGAGAGAAACAGGCATGACATAAGAAAGGGTGGTGCATCACGTGGGATGCGAGGATGCGTTGGACGTGCTGCGTGTGGTTGAGGATGAGGTCGAAGAGAGATGGGGAGGCAAAGGATAAGAAACAGAGCAGCAGGAGGAGTAGAGGTTGGATGACGGAAGGGAAGAGTACGAACCTGTGGAAGTTGTCTGAGGCGGCTTTGAGGGGAGAGAGACGTGGAGTGATGGCGGGGTGAGACGGAGCTGTACGTGCTGTGAGGAGGTCTATCTGAGAAGATAAGGAAGAATCAACTCTGAGTGGATAATCCTTGAAGAGCTTGTGAGCATGGCTATTGGCATTGTGGCTGCTATGTGCATCTCATTGGCTTCTTGGCTTACATTGTGACCGACTCGGTGGCCTGCATGGACCCTTTGACCAAGTCGTAAAGCTACGACATGTTATATCGAACCACCTAGATATACGAGCGAGAGCATGGAAGACATGTCCATCAGTGAGTCGTCATGTAGAATCCTCGGATGCAAGTACGCACTTCATACTTCTGTTGCTATAGACAGCTTCCCCTCATGGCCGGTTGTTGTACCTATACGATGACACGCATATCGATCCTTACGAGTATCTTGTCAATCTCTAACGGTGTATATCCCATCAAACCAACTCAACTGACCCTGCTAGACATTCCTCAAGGCTATTATCGGGCCCAGAACAGGGTAACGATAGGTATCCTGAAAAGCCCAAGTTAGTTTTGCCTCCATTCAAACAGTCAGCTTCATCTATACAGCAAACTTGACGTAGGGCAGAGACGTGGATAGGTCCTAAGCCACGGGGAAAGCGGCTGTTGTATCACAAGCCCCTGTCATCATAGGTATCGATCATCCTTCATCTATATCTCTCACATATTGACTCCCACATCTCAAAGTCAAATCACGTTTGGCCGCATCGTCCTTTGTAGAAACTGACCTCACCAGCCACCCACAGAAATCACTACCAGACTTACAACCAGCAATGCTGATAGCAGCTACCACCCACATACTAGTACTACTAGCAGCTTTCGAGATCCAGACATCCCGGGATCTAGACAAGGGAAGGCCGCAACTCCCGAGCGGGCCGTCCCTCCCCAGTCAAGCCGTCCTCATCATCAAGGCTTGCTCGCCTCCGTGCCCTGGCCCTCAAGTCTTGCGATAGAGCGTTGAAATACTGGGTGAAAGAGTAAGCATAAAGGGGGGGGGGCGTGTAAATCCACTGCCGGCGCTTCCCTGCTGACAAGATTGATTTGCATTTTCTACTTCGCGTCTCCATTGGCCGGGGGCATGAGGCTTACAAAAGGGCGAGGAGAATAATAGCTGAGTGCCAGCCGATGTAAGTAAGGTAGAAGTACAGTAGTAGGATCAAGTAATCGTACATGTAAGCACCAGCTGCGGGATGCGCTCGGCATTTCGATGGAACTGCTACCAGGCTGAGATACGCTCATCCCGGCCCCGGCAAGATTTTGCAGGTGAGATGATGACAAGCGAGACACATGATATTGAATCCCCCCGGGGCCGGTTGTCGGCGTCTCTTTTTCTTTTACATGTCCCTTGTCCGGCCGCGGATGATATACTACTAGTACTACCTTGTAGTTTCAATCCATATGCTATAATACAAGGACAAGCCCCCCCTAGGCAGAGACAGAGAAATTGAAGGGCAGCCTGCCACAATCGGCCGCCAAAAATAATCTGAATCTTCACCAGATGCAACATCATCATTCCCCCACGTGGACAGCTGCGAATCCATGTCGGTTCCCTCATTAGTAACAAATCAGTGCCGGCACCAGGGGGGGGGGAGGGGGGGACCATCCATAAGCCACCCCTTGTATGTGTAGTACTCGTATGTGCATCAAAGTGAATGCATTGCATCGTCGAGCGTCAGCAACCGCAACCCTGTCACTGCACAGAGACTCGTTCTTGTGTCTGTCCGTTTTGAAGACAGAGAAGGGAAAGAAAAGGCTTATGCCACCCCTTTACTATGTTCTGACGTGCTTTCGATCCGTGTTTCCAGCCTTGCGTCAGGACTTGCCAATGCCCAATGATGCACTACACGTGCTCCTCATGAAACGCTTTACAGAGAATAGTCTTTTTCCTTCCGGATGCAGTGCATGGACATATCGTCTTTTGGAGATGGAGAGTTTCCCGAAGTATTATGTGCAAGTAAGCAAAGCTGCAAGACGGACAGAACTCCGAGAGAGCAAACGACAAAAACGAACAGGCGACCGCAGCGTGCTTGATCATATAGTCCGCCGGCAATGCCATTTTCTCGTTCTCGTTCAACAGGAACGAGCAAAGCCGAATCCTAAACGTGGGGGGCAGAAACGCGTGAGATGGGACGATAGAAGGAAGAAGCAGATATGTAACCCTACTGCAAATCCTCTTCATAAAGGAACATAGAAACACAGCCGCTCATCCATCGTGTTTTCCTCCACGCGGACGACCGGATGGGAAAAGGTTCCTTCTCATAAAGGCAAGTGAAGGAGTTTTTGCTGACCACGAATTATATGTACTTTTGTTTAGAGGGCCTCAAGGGCTTCTCGGCCAGATTTGCGTCCAGAATGATCTTCGATCACGCTGGCCCTCACCAGGCAAAGCCTGATCTTATTACTACTACCTCTCTGTTCCGTTCCGTAAGCTTTGCTCACCCCTTCATGTGTTGCAAGAGCGGGTAAATATACTCCGTATGCAATCCCTGACACGAGGGCCGGCCCGTAACGTTGTCTGTCAGAACAGAAAAAAAGCACTTTAGCCGGGACAGAGGGCTCGTAGTTTGTCGACAAGGCAAGGATCCGCGGCTACATTCCCAGTAAGACGACTGTTTTAAACGGTCATTGCCCATTTTCATCGTGGGCATGCCATTACTATGTACATGTATTACTGTACGAGCAAGGTAGGCAGGCATGGTT